>NC_046155.1:113507324-113679719 GCF_011064425.1 Rattus rattus | reverse complement strand
CAATTAATTAATTTAAATATTAAATGAAAACACTCTGACCAAAAGCAACTAGAGAAGATATGGATTGATGGTATCTGAAATCTACCATAGATCTGTGAGTAACTGTCTACATGATGTGAACACACTAACCCACATGGGTTTAAATCTATACTACCTATCTGAAGTATCTAAAACCTGCATATCACAACATTAGTGTTTTATGGAAAGAGAGCATCTCTTTTGTTAGGGGTTGGTCAGCGAATTCTGGGATATATAATCACATTCATGTCCTTTAAGCAAAAGTGTCTGCAAATTTCCCAAGTTCTGATAATAGCAACATCGCCAGGTTCTAACAAATGTTCCTGGGGGTCAAAGGTGCCTTTTTTGAAAACAGCTGATATAATATTTATTAAATTAAGTATAATTCACTAATTGGTTTATAAAATAAGCCTTCAAGACTAAAAAGTAAGGACAATTGTTTAGCTTTATGGTTGAAAACATAAAACACTCTAAAATGAGTTAGAGTGCTCTTGCTTAAGAATAAAATAAATTGTGATAATCACAAAGGTAACATTAAAATACAAGGCAATACAAGTTATAAAAACACAAGAAAAAAGAATAAAAATGCATTTTCTATTATGTTTAAGAATAAGCTGTCTGTTCGAGCTTTTCTTCTCTCATTTTTGAATAAACTATTTACAGTACAAACAGGTTCAAAGAGAATCCCAAGGGCATAGGAAGACTAATTAAATAAACACATAGAACCAAAACTATTTTTTGCTATTACTCCACTGTACAGTCTAAGTCTGTCTATCAACAATTAAGTATTATTTAGTATCCGTCCTGCCAGTTATACAAAATTTTAAGTATTGTAACATTGCAGTCAATAGATGAGTAAAAATAGAAAGTAATTTCAACTCATATCACAAATAGCTACTCTTCATGTTATAGAAAATGTTTTTACAAATCAATAAGGAATGCAGAATAATTTTAAAAGTAGCAAAAGATAGAAATTGCCAACAGATGCAGATACAGTTGACAAAAACACACAAAATATTTGACTTATTAATAATAAAGTTAATATTGATTAATATTTATAGTCAGGACTGGGAAGATGGCTCTGACAAAACCATGAAGTGCTCCTGTAGAAGAACCCACACTTAGTTCTCAGGACTCAAATTGTGCAGCTTACAGTCAGTGAATCATGTCCTAAGGGATCCTAAACTATCTCCTGCCCTTCATGGGATCTGAAATTAATGTGCAAGCATTCCCATACAGATGCATATATGCAGATAATTCTAGCAACATAATTAAATAAAATGTTAAAAATTTACCACAATAGCACCATTCCCTTCCCTAGTCTTGGTATAAGCTATGGTGATATACTGTGTTTAAAAAATGTGTAGGGGTACAAACTTACCTTTTATCAAACCAATATTTGTTAGGAAAGGAAGAGAATGACAGGATGACTATATATAAAAATACATGGGTTGGGGATTTTGCTCAGTGGTAGCGCACTTGCCTAGCAAGTGCAAGGCCCTGGGTTCGGTCCCCAGCTCCAGGAAAAAAAATACATGTACTCCTGATGAAAAATTGGATAATCCACATGTAAGTAATTGTGTCATCTTTTTACATAGTGAAAGCACCCTGAGTATATTCTACACACATATCCATATTGTGTAAAATGATATGTTCAGTGAAGATGTTTGTTATAAAATCAGCAGTAATACAAACATTTCAGATTCAACTTGTTTGTTTATGGGGAATAGTGAAGAATACAGTTCTTCTGTAAAGAAATTTTTTTTCCACAATGAAAATGGAAGCACTCTATTTGTGTTCTCGAAGAAGAACCAAGATAGGAAACATTGTGGTTAGTATTCAATCTGTTGTTTGAAATTAAAGAAGACAAAGCAATATACCTGAAATAATCTTCCAAAGTAAGAGGATTACTGTCCATCATGCATCAACCTTTTATACCTTTAAATTATACCATGTGCATCTGTAATACATTCAAATTTCGAAAAAAAAAACTAATATACAATGTAATAAAGGCATAGTGATTAAAGGCAGCCAAGTTCAACCCTTAAAGTTTATACTATCCAGCCACCTCTTTCCCTTTTTTAAAAGTATTTTTGTAGGTATGCATGGATGTTCAAATGTATTGATTCTTTTAGTGTGTGTGTGTGTGTGTGTGTGTGTGTGTGTGTGTGTGTGTATTTGTGTGCATGTTTGAATGTATGTATGTGCATCACATATGCATATATAGTTGTTCCAAGAGGCCAGCAGAGGGCATTTGATGCCTTGAATCAGGAGATAGAGGCAATTGTGAGCTACTCAGTGTTGGTGCTGGAAAACTAACCCATGTCTTTGGCAAGAACACTGAGTGCTCCTGGTTAGGAGCCATCTCCACAGCTTCATGACTATCTTTTTTTTTTTGATTCATTAGATGTTGCCACCTGTATTACATTTATCCCTCTAAAATGTTTACATGGTTGAAGATGTTGAAGACAGCATTATGCAAGTGCAATTAAAATACTAGAGGTTTTTCCTTTTACTAATAGTTTAATGTTATAAAAATGCTTTTTATAATTCTTTTACTGGGTTATGGAATTTTAGGAACTTAATTCATCTTTCCTATTGACCAATGGATTTTATGTGGTGTATGAATTCATTTCCTGCAGTTTTATAAAAAACAATCCATGTAATATGTGCAATTCAATTTCTTGCTAGGTTTAAATCTTATGAACCCTGACATAACTGTTTCATAAAGAAGACTCCTTAACCTTGACATAACTGTTTACACAAAGAAAAAGAGTAGATTTCCTATTCTTTAAATTCCATTAAAAGACTCAGGACAGATCATCAGCTACTGAATGGCCTTGTTGTTTATGTTCCTTCCCCCAGAAGATGACTTCTTTTCAAATACAAATAATTTGTTATCATTTTCTCTCTGTAGTTAGAGATTCTAGTTTTATTTTCCCTTGGAAGTAAGATTTGAAATTTGGTTATTTTCCATAGTCCCTGTAAATTTGTCTCTAGGCTGAGAGATCTCCTATTATCCTAAGAAAGAAAATAGTTCTAGAAATAAAGTTGAAATTAAAGGGGAGAGATTAGTAGAATGAAGAAGGTATTCATTTATTCTAAAAATATTTTTCTCATGTTAAACCATTGCCAGGCACTGGGCTTAATATTATAAATACTTAAATAAGCAAGTCTGAATTGCTGCTGTTATCACATTCTGATATCTTTGCTTTACTCTAAATCATTTTCAAATTTTCATAGAAACTGCCAGAGGCATCATCTACTGATTCATCCATGTGTTTTAAAATTATGTCAATGACTATGTTGTATTAGTTTGAACATTGCTTTTTGATGCTATCTCTTTGACATCTGGGAAGAACAATTACTTCAGACTCGAGGCTCTGATACTATGAAATGTAGGCCCATGGGGCTGCCTAAGACAGAGCGATTTCTCAAAATACCCAAAGAGATTTTTACTATGGTCTTTCTTTGAGATTCTACTCTTGTTTCCTAGTTATAATTCTAGTGTACAAGCATGGTCTATTTCATAAGTTCTAAATTCATCTTAGAGTGTTAAGTTGGTCTCAAAGATGTTGCCAACGTAATTATAACAGCCTCATGTAAGAATGGATGGCAGATCTTGGCCGGCTCCTGCCATCAGCTGTTACTGTTTTCTCCCCTATGTAGCTGAAAGAAGGTAAGTTTTCTAGAACATAGTATCCACATAGAAGACAGCTCAGGTATAGGGTTGCCACTTTTAGTAACTTAAACCATACAGTACCCAGTTAGATGTGAATTTCAGGAAGGCAACACTTTCCTTAAACAACTACAACAACAAAACTAAGTATATTCCATGAGTCTTTGGTGACAATATTTATATAAAGACAAGTTATTAAAATTTAACAAGGATTCCTCATTTTTCTCTGGAAATCTTTCTGTAAGCATGTCCCATAGCCATAAGACTTTATAATTTTATCTTTTTTCAAATTGTGTGTGCGTGTGTTTGTGTATTCATTCATGTGTGTATGAATATACATGCACTATCTCCATTAATAACTTTCTATGTTTTTGGGGGAAACAGTTCTTTCAATGAACATGGAGCTCAATGATTCTGCTATCTTGACTGCCAGCAAACTCTATTGAGACTCCTTTCTCTGCTTTCCCAGTTCTGAGATTACAAATGTGTGTTATAGAGCTTCAGATTTTGTCATTTTACGTTCTAGGGATCAGAACTCATTTCCTCATGCTATGCAACAGAACTTTGCTGACTGAATCACGGCCATGAAATCATGGTTTTAATGAGGGAACAATTTTGTCACCAGCAATGACAAAGAAAACATTCATTCAATTATCAACTACTAGTGTTTGACCAAATTTTATATATTTATATCAATATTTATGTATATATTTAACTCATGTACTTTGAAATTTACTTTTTAGTTGGTCTTAATATCAGATTTTCTCATTTTTCTCATGAATGCATCAAAGAAAAGGGTATTGATTCATGTAGTTTTTCAATAAAGACTTAGCATGTTGCTAATACATGAATTTATTACACATATGTGCAATATGTGGCAGTTAGGGCACATATGTCCTAGTGATTGATGGTAGTGTAACAGTGAGAAACCACATCAGGGTTTGTTATATTTAGAATGTTTTTAATAAAAATTAGAATCAATTAAATGTTATCAGTTAATCCTCATGTAGTACAGCTTCTGTTTCTAGCACATTTCTGTTTCTTACTAAGTCTTTTTCTGTTCATGTATCTCAGACTCCATGGAAGAAAAAATACACAGTTACCGATTCCATTAGAGCAATCAAGACAAGGCTATCTGGCTTACTCTTCTATATAATTACTTACCTACCTCCAGTTCTACCAAAATTTTGTGAATATTGAATTAGTATTAAAAATTTGTAATTTCTCTTTTATGCTCCTTTATTGAGAAATATGTTTGTTATCAAATTTAAATGTATTTAAGTTGCAGACAATATTCCTGGGCATGGTGTAGAAATGGAGGGAAGATTCTAATTCCAGGCTTTTGAAAATAAGTGATGAGAAAAATTTCAGTTTTTATTTTATTTAATAGACTTATGAAAATAGTAACAATGGAAACCAGGCATGTGTCCATAAAAGAACAAGAGATCAGAATAGAAGTCTTGAGCTGAGAATTTGAGTCTTAAATTTAAATATTGACATAGATTTTATCCCTTGCTTTTCAAAAACCTAGATAAGTTAAATTTATTTTTGATTACACAGTCCTAAGATTAATAATTTTGACAAAATTCTATGCTGTGGTGGTTTCCCATTTTCTCTCTGTCTTTATATCTGGCACCGATTCTCCCTACTTCTCTCCCCCTCCTTTGTTTCTTTCCTTCCACCCTCTTGCCTCTTTTCTCCTCCCACCCCTCCCTTTCTCTCACCCCTTCTCCCTCCTTTAATAAATTTTATTTATCCCCGCTTTTTATACTGTTAATCATTTTCTCTGGGAAGAAATAAATTCTAATGACACTTTTGGAAAAATAAGATAATTTTGAAGAAAATAGCCTCAGCCTTTTTAGAATGCCCACCAAAAATAAGAAAATACTACAGTACATTGAGATCTGAGTTGAGAGCAATAACTGAAATAGATTACTTCTTAAATACTTTAACTAGTCAGGGGAAAATAACTTTATAGTTCTTATTTATTTTGAAGGCTTACTTATAAAATTATACTTAACAAATGAGTTATGCAGAATACAAGCAGTTAGATGTATATCTACAAGTTCAGTAAAATCATGTGTTACGTTTTACTTCCAGATTCCCAAATAATGGAAGAAGAGAACCTCGTGTCTAGTACCTTAACCACTCCAATGTTTCAACTCATTTTTCTTACCATTGTCATCACCAAATTCTATATATCTTCTGCTTTAAGGAGCAGTACAGTCTTTTTCTTATCCATTACTTTTTTATACTAGCAGCACACATATTTACATCAGCAATACACATGCTATCAGAGAACCAAAAAACAAAAAAATCCTTGTAAATATAAAAACACAATTCAAAAGGAATTATCTCTTGTTATTTTATGATCCCAGTAAAACAACACTATTCTCCAAATCTGTGCCTACACGAAGTGTTGTATTGGAATGATAGAGTCAGATTATGTAGGAACATGATGGGGAAAAATGACAATTTGCTGAGAATGCAATACTTCTGACTTGTAAAGTGAGCTCACACACAATCTCCAAAATAGAGTTTTAGAAATTCTTTCACATTATTTTCTTTGTTTACAGACAACACAGTTAGATATTAAGGTTTCAGGAGTTTGTCAAAGACCTACACTGAAGAACTCAAGAAACAGTTTTCAGAAGCTAGTCTAGTAAGCAGTCTCTCTCTCTCTCTCTCTCTCTCTCTCTCTCTCTCTCTCTCTCTCTCTCTCTGTGTGTGTGTGTGTGTGTGTGTGTGTGTGTGTGTGTGGACGTGCGTCGCGTGGTGGGCGTTGTCGCATGGAGTAACTGCAGTGATATACCCCACTTGCACCTGGGTTTTCAGAGTCTGTTGGCATACGAGAGCTAAGAGTGATCAAGGGTCATTCAGTGAGAAGTATTTCTGTGTTCCTTATGTGTGTCAAGAGTTTTGCTAGGACTGGGCTTCATTACAGAAAATACAGACTAAAGCTGCAGTGATCACCGTGTACTGAAATACTAATATTCTATCTGATTGTTTACTCTGTATTTGGAATAAAATCAGAAATTTTGAAATCCATGCACTGTTTTTCTTGTCAGAGGAGCGATAAGTGACCTGGACTTTTATAAATAAACACTTTCTTTGTGTTAAAATCCATGTTGTGCATGGATTTTGGATTCAAATTCTTTGGGAGATGACTTAATATAAAAATCTCCATAGTTCTGCTGTACAATCCGCTATGAAGATGCCAACTTATAAAACTAATGAAAAATGTCAGAAAGTTGTTTGAAAAGTCACTTGTTTATTATTCAATGTGTCGATAACAATAGTGTTGTAGAATGTTGATCATGATCACAGCTCCTTTGGCAAATGAGAAACAAGATACCACAGGTAGAGAAAGAGACTATCACACAGTTAATCTCCATACTTTCTGCAAATGTTTATGGGGTTTATTACCAGCATTGACAATTTGGGCAATAAAAGGCATGTGGGAGGCATTATTCATTTAAATATTTTAAACAATAATTGATTGTCCCCTATTTACTAGAACTTTATTTGCAAAGTGTTATATAAAATATTTCCTTAAATATTACATTTTAATTAAGAAGAAAGATGGAGAACAAACAATTATGGTAACTATTGGTTGAATTAGACCATAATTTAGACGTAGTTAACAATGACAAAGGAAAAGAACTTTGAGTTAAGGACAGTGAAGCACTGAGATTTTGAGCACAGTAAACAGGCTTAACATCAAGGGAGTAATGTTTTTACAAATAATTGCAGGAGAGCAAAGTGTTAACCTAGTGATAGCTTACAAACAGAAATCATTAGAAAAAACAGACAGTACAAAGGCTGCGACAAAGCTATCGTTTTAAATATCAATGAACAATTTAAGATTATCTAATGATGTTGCTCTTCTCTGAACATACTGCTATTGATAAGCTCTCAAATTCCATTTGCATGTCACCATTTATAGCACAAGAAGTAAATATACCTTGCTAAGCCACATGTGACACTTAGGGACAGCTTTGTCTTTTCTGATGCTTTGGGATGGCATCTTCTCCATTAGCCTTGGAGATAATAGAGAATGAAATATGTGCAGGTATTTGGAAACCTCCTGTGTCTATTAATATCATTTATGTACTTTGCATGTAATCCACAAATTCTGTTTTAATTTATCCTAAACATGGACAATATGACCATATATGCTCTTTATGAGTCACTTCCTTTGAGGAAACATTAGATTCTCTAAGTTCTTCACTAATTTTCCAAAAAAGGACCTAAATGAATGGCCAGAAATCACTGGAGTCAACCTTGTACAGAAAGTCTCATAATGGACCAGCAGTCATTTTAAACTCTAGAGCAAGAGGGGAGAATAAATTCACATATTGTGCTTCAAGTATCTAAACTTGTCTTTACACATGGAAAAATGAAAATAGATACATTTAAAAAGCGCTGCCTTTTAACTTTTAAAACAACACACAAGGTATTAGACATCATTAAGCCATCTTCAAACAGAGTGTGTTTTAGCAGATTCTTACCCACTTCTCCTCTGCTTACTTCCCACTCCCTCTGATAACCTATTCTCTCTTCTTTTCATTGTCATAGCAAATGTGTCCTTTGACCTCTTCTTCCCTTAGCACCTCTTTTTGCCTTTGGTTTCCTTTCTAGTGTTTTTTTTTGGGGGGTGAGGGTGTTATTGATTTTATTTTAAAAGATTTATCTACATTTACAGCCATTTTCACATGCACACATTACTGGTTAGAATCTGCGCATGAGAGAGAATCTATTGGCTTTGTCTTACTGGGTTTAGACCACTTAACTTAATGCTATACATTTGCCCAATCATTTTCCCTATAAATTTCATAATTTTAGTTTTCCTTCCAGCTGAATAAAAGTTCACTGTGTGTGTGTGTGTGTGTGTGTGTGTGTGTGCGTGTGTACCACATTTACATTGTCCATTCATCTGTTAGTGAACATCTAGTCTGGTTCTAATGATTTTCTGTGAATGGGCTATAATACACACGTATGTACAAATGTTTTGTAATGCTCAACATAGTGTTTTAAATGGACAATTCCCTTCCTCCTTTCCCGAATGCTATATCACTGAAGTAATCAAAGAATCACTGCCTGGTTGTCAAGGACCCAATAACATGCATTAATAACTGCTGTCCTTGACTTCAGGGTTGTCCATGGTTTAATCATTAATTCAGCTACTGAAAGAACCTGGCTTCTTCCATTTGCTCAGGCAATAATAGTGTTACTCAATTATATATTTTTTGTTTAAATTAAGTCATGCAAGTAATTTATAGGGATCCCTTTTATTCCTTTTTTTTTTTCAATTATAATTTGAAGGTAACCTCAGCATTTTTGATGGTCAGAGGTAGTACTAGAGGTAGCAGGAAAAGGAATGTCAAGCCATTGGAAGAAGTAAGACATTTAAGTCCCACAGTGGAAGACTTTTAATGGATGGAGGAAGAAACATTTTTAAGAAGTGCAGAAAAATGCAAAATGACATTATTAATGACCCAAGAGTGGTCTTTCTTACCCTCAGGCTTCTGAATCATCCCCAGTCCCTTGAATCTCTCTCTCTCTCTCTCTCTCTCTCTCCTCTCTCTCTCTCTCTCTCTCTCTCTCTCTCTCTCTCTGTGTGTGTGTGTGTGTGTGTGTGTGTGTGTGTGTGTGTGTGTGTGTGTGTGTGTAGGGCTGTCTGTCACCCTCCTCTCTCTTTGTCTCTCAGTCTCTGTGTTTGTCTCCTCTCTGTGTGTCTCTCTGTTTCTTCCTACTCCTCTCTGTCTTCTAGCAATAACACCTCTTCTTCCAATAACTGTCAAGAGTTTTCATACTATCTTCAGAGAGAAGCTGATTATCTACCTGCTCCCCAGCTTTTCTCTGAGTGACATGCCACCCACGCCTCCCACCACAGCTCCTGCTTCTTCTCCATCTCTGGGTGGGAATGAGCTAGAAAGGAAGTCCAAGACTGCCCTGGCCTGAACCCTGAGACCAAGAGGCTTAGGAGCAGTGTTCACTCACTGATCCAAGGCTAGTCAGCGGCCCCCAGTCGCACTCTGCAGGAGTAGGAGCCAGCCCAGCGCTGCGCTTCCAGCTGCGTCTGCCCGGGCGCAGCACGTGCTCCAGGCGCTGGCGCGAGAGAGCGAGCGCCACCACCGCGGGCCCGCAGCGGTTCTGCTGGCTGCCACTACTGCCTCGATCTCAGCCACTAGCGCTTCTGCAGCAGCCAAGGCCGCTACGAAAGCGCAGGGAGCTTGTAAGGAGCGGCTGTCCAGGGGAACAAGGCTCGGGGAGCGCACCTGGTAAGCACAGCGCTGTTTTTCTTTCTCTCAGCTGTAGAGTTACCAGGGATGTAGGATGCCGCCGGAGCCCCTCCCCCAGTGCAGGGATGGAGAGTGAGCGAGCAAGGGGCGGGTGCTTGGACTAAAGGGACCCAGGAGGGCAGGTGGTGGGCAGGTGGACGACAGGTGAAACCAGGGATGCTAGAAGGTCCTGCAAGTTTAAGAAAGTCACCCTGCAAGGACATGTGCCCTGTAAATTAGACATGAATTTAGAGTCAGGAGCCTGGGCTAATGTGGTTTGGCTAAATGAGAGGTTTTTAAATATCTTTTTGTTTTCATTTGCTTAACTGAAGGATTTCAGTGGGGGTTTTTCCAGAGAAAAATAACCAAAATAATCAGTGGCTGAAAAAAAATAAGACCAATAAAGCCTCCCCCCTTCTGTCTCATGCTGGTACATGTGCAATGATAAAGCATGCATTTAGCGAGGGAGGAGAATTTTAGATCTCTGAGGATATTAGATGTTTGGGCTGTAGTAAGAGCACTTGATGATGCTGCACCCCAAAAATGAGACAGGAAAGGAGATTATGGATGGTTTTAAATACCATATTACAATTCTAAAATGACACTTGGATGACTAGAACAGAGGAAACAAGAGGTTCTCTGGAATCGTGAACCCATTTATGAGATTATCATCACATCTGGACCTTTAAAGCCAAGTTTATATATTTCTAGCAATGAAAGGAAGGTTTTTTTTTTACCCTTAATTCTCCAATAGAACTTTCATAAAGGATGATAAAGGAAATCATGGAGAACAAGAGGAAAGAGAAGGGAGTTGAACAGACTCCATAAGCTATGTGTGGTAGTGTATAGCAAGAAGAGTTCTGGCTGTATGATTTGGTACTAATATTCATTCAGTCACACCCTGAGAAACCCTTAGGCCATTGTCTAGGAAAATATGTGACCTTGAACAAGACTACCAAGCATTGTATATTTATTCTCTCCATGAGGAAAGTAGAAAGCATACTGCATTATAGGACACTGAAGTCTCACAACATAGTGTGTGTTCGTATAAGCTTGAAGAATTGCATAGGGAAAAGGGGGAGGGAAATATCCGGAAATGTAGGCAAATAGATTGTAAAGATGTTCTCCCTCCAAATATCTTAAACAGCTGTAACAGTCTCTCTGTTATTGGACTAATGCATACTGCTTCTATGAAAGCTCTATGGGAAAGGGTGAGTACAGCCAAACATTTAGCCCCCATGCAAAGACTGTGGAGTTTTGAGAGATGCTTGGAGAATTTCAGATACACGAAACTTTAAGTTACATTTTCTTTCTTTGTTTCTTTCTTTATTTTATTGTCTAGCTAAATAGCATTTGAAAAATGTATTTTGGTGATAGGCTGTGAAGTTTTTTTTGTGGTTGGTTTTTTTTTTTTTTAAATGTAAGCTTTGAGAAGTTATCTGGGATTATGATAAAGAAAATGACATTTCACTTTCAAAGTTGGTCACTTGGTGTGTCAAAAGAGGGCTTTGGAACGAGACAGGAATGTTCTGTAATATGAGGAGAAGGGTTACAGAGGGAAGAGAAAAGGGATAGTTTTCTTAGAACATGCATGTCTATAGCCCAGCGGGCAGCAGGCAGCTGGCACCTACCATGTTGATTCCTCTTCTAGTTGACTGAAGAAGTCATTGCTAGCCTTTTTCCATCAATATATACTCATTTTTTAGAATTAGGAGATTAGCATTGCAGATGCTGAAATGGTGGACACTCACAAACTCATCTCCCGGAATATCTTCAGCTCCCCCCACCAGTGTGAGTGTCTGGCCATGAAACTAGTCTACCCATCCTGATCTGCCCAGGAGTCTGCGTTCCTAAAGGAACTCACTGTGCCACTTGGTGGCACCAAAAAGTTGCGCAGAGAAGTCTCTTCTCTATAAATACTAACTACCACCCCTCCCTCCTCCGCTCTCTCCCCTTCTCCCCTTCCCCCTTTCTCCGTAGAGGGGAAGATTGCTGCACATACCGCCCTCAGCTCGGCTGTTCTGAGCACTCCGAGCACAGGGGATGAGCTTGAAATCATCTTGGGGTGGGGAAAAGCCCAGGACGGGAAAACCTGGCTCAACCCCATTGATTTCTGCTGCCCAACTTTACTCCGGGGGGGGGCTAGCTAGACAGCATCTCACTGCCTGCTGCGTGGCCGACAGGGGGTAAGCTTGCTATGTCTGTGTGCCCAGGTATCTATCCTCAGACCCGACAAGGATTTAGGAGCTTTAAGCATGCTGATCTGCTCACAGTGTGGTTTGGAGGAGGGGACATAGATGAATTCAGGGTGACCAGCGCTGAAAAGGTTCACATCTGCTTCATTTACAGAAGACCGTCGTTAATTAAACCTGTTGGTGGAAAGGGCGCGAGGAAGAGGGTAAAGTGGGGGAGGGTTGCAAGGTCTAAGATATGGATTATGCATGCCTTTGGTCCCTGTGCCTGAGCTCTGAGGAAAGGAGAGCATGATTTAGAATACAAACTGTCTTACCCAATCCATTGGAGAACTCAAAACTGAGAAAGCAAAGGCAGAGACGGGAAGGAAGGACAATCACTTTTGGGTAATAGATTGGGTGCTCCTCTGGCAACAGCGCTGGCTGCCTAGAGAGGGGAAACAGAGGTTACTGCTGAAAACGACCCCAAGCCCCCGCACAACCCAGGTGCGCGTTCCTTTTCCTTGGATATAGCTTTCCTTTCCCTTCAGACACAAAGCTATCCCGGGGCAGCAGAACAGTGTGCAGAAGAGGAATTCCAAGCTACAGGGACTTGGAGACAAGAAACTGGGAAAGTCCTACCAAAGCAAACTCTAGTTGATGTTTACAGTAGCCTAATCTACACTTTGGAACATTTTAGCAGGAAGTAATGGTTAACTTGGAGCGTTCCCCACCTAGTTCTGCGATGTATGGCTGTTCATATTTCTCTTTAGATCGCATGGTGTGAGGAAAGTGACTTTGAGGAGGTGATAACAGATTCTTACTTTTATTTAGTCAGAATTCTGGAACCGTTTCATCTGAATAGCCTTGAGTATCTAAGCAAATAGAGAGTGTTATGCATCCATTTATTTCTTTATAAGAAACTGGTATTTACACGTGGAAAGGTAGACTCACCTTTCTCTCTTCCTTTCAATATCAAACTTTTTATTTCATTTTATTTTAAATTGTTTAAGGAGTGGGCTAGTGATCACCTGTGTTCCTAGTGGTGGTAGCAAATTGGGTGCCTAGAACAGCTTAGAGAGTATTAAAGTGTATCCCTTCGTCCAGCAAGGATATACTCTGAGTTACTTGACACCTTATTATGAGTTTCAGAGGATATAGGTGCGCTATTTCTTTCATGTTATGTGTGCTTTGTGCCCTTCCCTTCTGGAGTACAGAGAATTTTCTTCTTTAATTTCTCTGTTAATTATATGTTACCACATATCGAATTGCATGTTATGAATCTTTTTCGTCATTTGTGGAACTTTCCAGTTTGAATAATCATTGGTTTAGAAATAGAAAACATTGCTTGCCAAACTCACTAGGTTAATGACATGCAGGCCACCAAGTCTGCAGCCTTCTCCTGGAAACCTCTTCAGCACCTTGGACAGGTCTTCACACCCTTCCCTAGACTTCACTGGACACTTGCTGAGCAACCAAGCACTACTTAGAAAAAAAACTTCCTCATCCTTTACACTTTATGACTAAATGTAAAATTCATGTATTTTAACTGCATCGTCTAGAGTTTCATGATATTACATAGCAGTAATTTTCCTGTGGGTTTTATGCCCCCCAAAAAACAGAGAGAAAAAAAACCAAAGAATAAAAAAGAAAAAAATTAAGAAAAGGAAATGTTAGTACTTATTTATTATAGGGCACTCTGAGGTTATTTGGAGAAGAATGATATTTGAATAATCCATGGTCTTGATTAAATCTTCACTTGTTATCAAATGTAGACAGCGACCTTTACCATCAATTCCTAGTACACATCATGGTCGTACAGACAGATGTACGGGAGACACTGAAAAATTCAGTTACAGATTGTTAACCACATAAAGACTATCTATGATTTGAAAACACGTGGGTAATGACACACCATTTCTCTCTTTTTTCTCTGAGTTGTTATTTTGTCATGTTTCCTACTAAACTAATTGACTTCACTAAACATGTTTACATTTGTGTGTAAATAGCTTTCATGATTACTTTATTCAAAATGCATTTTTGAAGAATGTTGCTATATTGTCTTTTTGAAGAGTTTTTGGAATATTTCTGCATTTAAAAATGGTTAATTAAAGCTGGGGATGGTAATGTATAACTTAAATCCCAGCACTTGAGAGGTGGAGGCAGGAGACACAAGTGTCAAAGTAATACTTAGTTATGTAGGAAGTTACATGAGGCCTTATAACAAAAAGAAAAAGAAAAATCAAATGTTAATTATGAGAAGATGATACACTAAGCAGAAAAGATAAGATTGAATAAATTGTAAATGAATATTTAATAGTATTATTTGAGTAAAATATGTATACATGTTTTATTCAAGCTTTGCTACATTCATGGAATGAAGAGACATATTTCACTATACATTTTTGCTATTGGATATATACGGAATTAGACATTTATGTATGTAGACTTTCTCTTCATACTATTTAAATACATTCAGCTAAAACTAACTTTGTGAAAAAAATGAGGCTTCTTTTGGTATATGTTAGTGTATGTGGTATGCTAATGTTAACTTGATTTGCTTGGGATTTTGAGATCTTGACACTGTATTATATAGAAGTTTGTTAACTTGGAATTATTTGTTTGGAAACATTAATCCTAATTCTAAAGCATCTTTTTATGTCCATTCTTGTTTGTCTTAGAAGACACACAAGATAAAAAGATCCAAAGAAGTGGTTTTATTTCATATTCATATAACCCAAGAATTAGACATTTTGATTTTGTATTTTCAACTGTTTATAAATCAGAAAGTGCCCTTGTGATATTCCTTCATTTCATTTGAATGTAAGGGTTTAAATAAAATGACATACCAAAGGATTGTTTTTATTGATCCAGTATTAATGCAGAGGAGAGATAAATATATTTTAGTGCTAATAATATTGTTTGAAACATACACACACACATACACAGACACACACACATATGTACACACACAGAGAGAGAGAGAGAGAGAGAGAGAGAAGAGAGAGAGAAAGAGAGAGAGAAACACAAATACATACATATAGAGAGAAAGAGAGAGAGAGAGAAACACAAATACATACATATGTTTGGCTATAGGGATTCCAATAAAAGTTTTGTTGTAGGTCACTGCATGCCATGGTAAATATTATTTATTGAGCACATTAGGCATTGTATCAAGTGCTAGATGTGTTATATTGTTAATCATCAAATGAGTCACACAAAATACTGGTTTTAATTTTTGTTGTTGGGAAATTGAAGTTTTTCTTTCATTGTCAGAACATGGAAATGGATACTAAGAAACAAACCCTCAAAATGCATACATACATCGTGTGTGTGTGTGTGTGTGTGTGTGTGTGTGTGTGTGACGTTATAAAATTGTCAGCATGCATAGAACATACCCTGTTTCTATAGCATCAATCTAGAGTGTAGCTATTTCTGGAGGTTGTTGCATGATTGTTCTCAGTGTGTTGTGGTTTTGGCACTAGATTAAATGAATGTAAATCTATCTCATCTTTTGTTGAGTCTGTGAATTTGAAACAGAATTAAATCATATATATGTATATTATATCATATATTATTATATAAACAAATACCCAACTTTCTTTGTTTGTAATGGATGGGGCAAGTTAGAATGATATAAATACAACCAAGAGAGTATGAGAAATTAGTTGCTCCAATCTGAGTAACTTGCTTCACCTGTTGCTGATGAGTATATAAAAGTAATTTATGACACTGTGTTGTCTTCAGGATCCTGGATATAAAATGCTGTCTGAGTTTTTAATTTTTCAACAGCCACATGAAATCTCTCTCTCTCTCTCTCTCTCTCTCTCTCTCTCTCTCTCTCTCTCTCTCTCTCTCTCTCACAGTCACAGATTGTGAAGGGGACTGCTTAACTTGTCTGAAGTCTCACTGTTCATATCATCACAAAGCCGGAGTGTAAACCAAGAAACATTTGACTCTCAAATTCTAACTTTTGACATAAGTATTATCTTGTCACTAGCACATAGAGATTGAGGTACTTTGAATTCTACTAATTTTGAGTTAGCACCACCTTATTCCACAAGGGAGTGTCCAAATATTTTTTAAAACATTCAAGAGTACTTAAAATTAGATGGGCAAATTTGTGAGATAATCAGAAATCAAAACGGTACATAATTACAGTTTCAAATATCTTCTTTTTTAAACCAATCTGTTCAAGAAAGTTAAAGGGAAAAATCAGAAGCAAAAAGTATATTTTATATAGATCTGATTGTGCAGTCACTAAAAAATGTCAGCTATGAAAGAATTCCTTAATGGTTACTTGTCACAATAGTTTGGAATGCAGGTAAGGTATGTTAAACTTTTCAGCTTAAGTAATTTTTTAATGGAAAAAAACATAATCACCATAGCACTAATGTGCGCCATGTCTATACAATACATATCATGTTATTTGCATTCATAAAAGTAACTTTAAGTCCAATCTGACTTAATGTAACATTATGTTTCAGGAGTAAGTAATTAGTACATTATTGCTGACTTTAAAAATAAATTAAATGACATATTGAAAGTAATATATGAAAATAATATATTAAATAGTATTTACTATTCTATTCGAGTCAAAATGAATTCTGTAACTAGAATGAATCAGCCTTTGATATTGCAAGTATATCCTAGGCTACTCTCACATTCCTTTATTGTAATTTGTGGATATTCAGAACCATGCTTAGTGAATGTAAAAGAAAACTAATCATTATCTCAGTTAAAATTGTGTTTCCAAAATGGAATTAACATCCTCAGCAACAAGATTACATAGAAATGTGTAACAAAGTGAGAAAGGCATACACATGCTAACTTAACCTCCTTCACATCATTTGGGAGTTACAGAGGAAAGCTGTGTAGAATTGTCTTGCCCTTAACTGCACTTTCTGTTACTAGTGATGTCAACAGTACTTCGAGGACTTTCATGTAAATCAGTGGTTTTCAACTGGAAGTGCTTCTCTCCTGCCAAGGGCATTCAGTGTTGTTTAGGGGTATATTTGGCTTTATAAATAAAAAATTATGTTACCAGTCCCTTTGCTCAGTAGACAGAGAACAGGGACACTGTTAATATCCTCCAATAGACAAGAAAATTCTGTGACAACAACATTACCTAGTCCTAAATGACAACCATAGTTTCACTGTGGTTAAGAAAAAGAATGCATGTTCTAAATGGTGCAAGTAAGCAAAATTAACTAATTTGATTTATTTAATGTTGTTTCTAATGGATAGACTTAAGACAAACAATTAATGGAAAGCCGAGTCTCTGGAATAATGTGTTTTCATTATTTGAACTCTAAATAACCAAACCATGAGGTTCTTCACCAGACACTGCCACTTGTTTATAAGAAGTGTGGACATCATAGACAGTTGGTTTGTGTTCTGTTATTTTTGATAGGTGTGAAATATTCTAAAGAATATTGCTTGTAAGTTTCCATAATGAGAGGTACTAACTAGTCAGTAACCATATTTTCTAGGGTTTTTGCAAGGCTTATGTGAAATAGCATTTATATGTTTTCATACATACTATAAATTCATCAATTATTAAGGAAATGTAGATCAAGTTATAAAAATGTGAAATACGTTTTCAAGTATCTTATGATTGATATTCTAACAGGAATAATAATTCTTTACAGTTTCTAGAGGTATGCCATAAATTTGAAGAAAGCATCTAGGGGCAATAAAATGGTTAAAGTTTAAAATCTCTGTTTGATAATTAAATTGAGACACGTTAGAAACGGTGGACTGTGAGGGTTTTTTTTTATGCTTTGTTGGAAAAGGCAGCTTCAGGTCTTCATGGACTACTAAACCACTTGTTTTAATGATTTACAATGATTTAGTGAGCTCCAGTCTTCAGCTAGCACTATTTTACCTAATGCATACAATTGCAGATTTCATTTTTGTGTGGTGCCATTTATGGCTTTTGGAGGATTAAAATATGGCTTATTCTTTGTCTTCAGCTAAACAAAGAGGATGCTGCTCTCTGTTGTTTACAAGGTCACAGATGTAAGCGTCAGATACCGATGACAGAGGAGCTTTTCCACATTGCATGGATCTCAATACCATTATCCTTCTGAGTGTTTCTTATCTCTATATGCAGTTGTTCCTATAAATAAAATTTACCAAAGGAAAACACAGCACATGCAATATTGACACCCTGTTTGTGATGAGGCTATAGCTTATGCAAAAGAAATCTTGTTAGGGTTGACGTCCTGAGCTATGTGATTTGCTTGTGTGAGGATTAAGTTATATAAGAGACATCTGTGCCAGAAAGATGGTTGGGCAGTGAGAAGATTGTTGAAAACAAAAGATAATGTGAGCTACAAGTCTGATCACATTGTCATTTGTTATTTACAGCAATGCTACCCACCAGTTTCTTTTTAATCTATATAGGAAATGAGGCTGCATAGTTACTTAAGGCAAAAAGCATATGTGTACATTAAATATGTGTCTACTGCTTTCTATAATGCACAATGAATCCAGAAATGTAAATGTGATTAAAGCACTTGATTGCTTTTGATATTAGCATGTTGAACTAATGGCATATAAGTTGAACTATTCATAACAAATTTGAATGAATTAAAGATCTTCATGTTTTTAGAATTAGGCCTATGCTTTTTTAAAAATCAGTTTTTGATCATTATATAGAGTTTTATATCCCCCCTTAACCATATCAAGAACTTAATTTTTTCTCACCAACTTCCTAGCCCTACAGATCAGGAGTTACAACACACACATACGCACACACACACACACACACACACACACACACACACACACACAAACAAACAAATTTGTTTTTGAAATGGTATGATTTAGTTTATATGAAATAATGATAATTTGTTATTGTTTTATAGTTTGTTGATATTCTTTGAGGATTTTAAGCATATATCAAATCAATTAGGAGCTGAGGTTGGATCTCCAGAACCAACATCAAAAGCCTGGCCTAGTGATTTCTATATGTCATTCAGTCATTCCATCACTCCTGCCCTGATTATCAGAGACCAGCAGATATCAGGGACTCACAATCCACTCAGTCTAATAGAAATAGCTATTTGTTCCCAGGTTCAATGGGAAAGTTTTCTTTCCCCCAAAGAGTGCACGAAAAAAAGTGATTAAAGAAGACATCTGGTTAAAAAACACTGGCTTCCACATATGTCTTTACTGGCATATTACTCCCATATCCCAGCCTGGTATACATCATATAATCTCTATGGGTCTCACTGACATAACATCATATGTAGGACACTCTCTAGTTTTGTGGTACTGTTTTTACTTTATATGTTGAAATCATGTGGGGAATGTTCAGGGTTCATTTCTCCAGTCCAATTCCCATTTTTAAGGTCCTGTTATGTCCAAGCGCACAGAGTGAGGTTGACTGTTATGCACTTAGCTTTCTAGGAAATGCAGAAGATGGAATCTTGGCCAGGTAGCCAAAAAGAAGATGATATAGAGGCAATTCGTTTCAAAATTTTTTATATTTAGGATTTATCAAATATTTAATTCTGTGCAAGAATTAAACCAAATTATGCTCATATTTAGCCCTTAATGAGTTTTAAATCTGTTGTAACTTGGAAATTGTGTAAACAGCTATCATTTTAGTTTAGAAATAAATAGCATAAGTACAAGAGATGGCAGGGTAGAGAAAATAAAGTATGAATAAAGTTCCCCACCTGTGCTCAGAGGCCATAGGAAGCATACCAGAGCATGATATCTAGGATTTTTGGAATGGCACTATTTTAAAATATTTTATTAGGTCATAACATTTGAATATAGGTAACAGTTTATGCCATTGTTAGTAGAAGTATAAGTCCCAGCAACCCCAACTGATCAAGGATACACAGTCAACAAAGAATAGTTCTAGGATCCACACTAGCCTCTACTGGATTTTAAGCCTATTATCTCACCTCTGAGATAAAGGTCACTGTAACAAACCATATCAAAGGGCACTGCCACTAGGAATAAAGCTGTTGGAGTAAAGTAAGATGAGTAGCAGACTTCCAAGGGGTGTGCCAGCAGGTGGCCAGAAGTTAATGGCAGGGAGGTAAGGTCACCAGAGAGACTCCAAGAGAACTGTAGAAATAATTTATAATCCTCAACCCCCAAAAATATTCAAATCACACCAATAAACTGAGACTTTCAGATTATAAAACTCTGTATGTGAGCTCACACCCATTTATGCCATTTAATGAAAACTAAATCATATATGGCTTTTATCTCTGTTCAATACATTATGAATATGAATATATATATGTATGTATATGTATAATCTTCACACCACTCAAATTGTAGGACTGAAAGTTTCTGAGCCAAATACTGTCTCTTTTCCAGTTTATCATCATCATCTCTAGGTATTTGCACCCTTGGAATCCTGTGGAATGCAGCTTGCATAACTACGTTTTCTTTTTCTGCTTCCTAGGTGACTTAACTCAACTTCTTGGTTTAGAAAAAAGGAACTTCTGTATGCTGTTGCCTCCCACAGTTTTTGTACAATTCAGACATCTCTTGAGAAACTCAGCCTAGTTTATCCAGCTGTTTTGTCCATATATGTTCATAAATTCTAGTAAGTATGCAAACCATTACCTCTGCTGTTTCTATCCAAATGTGCTGCTTTTTCCTCCTCAAACAATGAAAACTTGACTTCACCTGCCCAGGATGAAACACCAACTCCCTCAGCCTCACCAAATCCTCCCTTTACCTTCTCATCTTGACTCAACTGATAGCATAACCCTTTCATTTTACTTTCAAAATATGCACAGGACCATTGCCGCGACCATCATAGATCTAAATGCTGTATCTATCACCGAACCACTAGCACCTGATTGAGTTCCTCAGATTCTTTCTTGCTTTGCCTGCATATGCCTTCCTGTTGCTTTTCTTGTTTAAATGAGAGCCAGAGTTTAATCCTTCTTTGTTGAGAATGCTTGCAGGGAAACATTCTGATACAATGTTACAGCCACAGTCTCCTGAAGTCCAAACAAGCTTAACACCATCATAGGACCTCACAGACTAGCCTCAGCTTCTTTTTCAGTTTACAATAGGTACACTAGTTCCTTAGTTATTGTCCAAGATATCAAACAAAATCTCCTCTCAGAAACTTGAGATTAGTTCTAGTCCTTACCTAATATACTTTTTCCTAGATGTTATCCGGAGTGGCTCCTTTAATTATCTACACATGTATTTGGTCAATACTTTTAAGTTTATATCATTGGCAAAATTTTTAACGTTACCATGCTTATCACTTTATATTGTACTCCATTGTCTAGTGCTTTTTTGTATCTTTTGGGTTTAGTACTCTCTGGCCTAGGGACTTTCACTTACTTATCTCCTTATCATATAAAACCTCTTCCCTCTGTTAGATTCCTGTAGACTTTATGAGCTTGAACTTTCTCTATCCAAACTGGAGCCCTCAGGTCTAGCAGAATCTTTGGTTCAAAGTAACTACTCAATAACTATTTATTGGACAAAGGAATGAATATCGATCTGTGTGATATGTTCTCCACCTTTCTATTTGTAATTTAATCTCCATTAATTTGTGGTATTTTGATAGCACAAATGATACTTTTATGTGAGGTTTATAAGCTGAGCTATAACACATTTCTGCTATATTTCAAAACTATAATGTGTTTCTGTGTGGAGAGGGGACTCTCTGTGTATGCAGGGATATGACCAGAGAAGAGTCTAGGGAAGGCTGTCAGACGTCTTGAGCTATCGTTTCTAACCTAAATCCTTTGAGATAGGGTTTCTCACTGAATTGGAGATTGACTGCTGTCCCAGCAATCTTTCTGTATCTTCCCTCTAGAGTCCTGAGGTTTTAAGCATGTGAAAGGCCATGCCCAAATTTTTCTGAGCATTGGGAATTAAACTCAAGTCATTATGCTTGTAAAGAAATGGCTAAATCTGAATGAAAAAGTATATGTATGTACTTCATAATAGTAGACACATTACACATTACATGCATCTATGCATTCTCTTTAGTGAATCATCATTTTCCCCTACCCCCCAGAGGACTCTTTGCTACTTAAATTACAAAGCAATTTTATTCATTTGTGCATCACTAGAAAATTAAAGGTGTGTCTTTAAGGTCCCTCTTATTTTCCTGGACTTTGTTAATATATCTTTTATAGGAATGGGTAGTAAAACAAGGGATGATGAGAAGTCATATTTTAGAATCATCAGAAATAAACAATTTCCTTTACCACTTTAGAATTTATTAACTAGTTTTTTAACATCAAAACCCATATATAATATATATTTGTGAGATAAAGGAAATAAAAACATGTCTAAACATTTGGGCTTTTTATAAGCAATTTTGATATAATCTGCAACGTACACAACACATAAAACACAAGTATTGTATCAAATATCTTCAATATGTGCATTAATATTATAAATATATCCTCAGTGGAGCCTGATGTATTCTTTTCTTTTCAACATATATCTCTGAAGACATGGTGCTGCGCCCACCTTTTTTTCATTGTCATTACCTGCTCTTCCTTGTGTCTCACTCTGTAGGTTGTTTCCTTTCCTAAGTTGATTTTTTTTTTTATCTTCTGAAATCTGCCTTGTGGGGCTCATTTCTTTGCTCCATTTTTTGACCAGTTTATATTTTCTTTTTGGGTGCTTTCATGATTTCTTAAGATTTTATATACTGGTTGCTCTCCATTTTTGTCTCAAGCTAAACTTCTTTTCTAAGCCATGCTTCATGTACCACTTTCCCTTTTAACATATGTTCCTGGACACATCAAAAGCATTTCAAATTTAAAATGTTTAGAAGAAAACTATTATTTTCTTCTGCTGTTCGCTTGTTCACATATTTCTCTGTATTATCTCTTTCCACTATATCATTTGAGATATAAATGAATAGAATGATGAATAAAAAATAAAATTAAAAAAGTTAGTTTCTTAGAATTTTAGGAATAGATCCACATTCTTCTATCTTTACTCATATCACATTCATCAGCACTCACAGGGATTTCAAGTTATGTTTAACTGTATCTACTTTTTTTCTATTTTTACTGTTATTGGTGATGACTAAGATAATGTCACTTTACTCTAGATTACTGTGTGTCTTCCAATCAGATTTCTTGAATCTGTTGTCCAGCATGTCCTGCTACCTGAATGAGTCTAAAGTTAAACTTTGTCTATCGTTTGCTTACATATGCAGAATGACTTTCAGTGGCAGTTCACATTAACCACTAGGGGATCCAAGGAGTCTGGCCCTTCTTTAGCTTTACAAGCCAATGCTACGTCCCCATCCTGCCCATTCTTTATGTCCTAGCTGTTCTTCCACTTGAATATGTTTTCATCTTTCTTTTTAATATTCTTTGCATTCATTAAGTGTCCACAAATGCCACTGCTTAGAGTATTGACTTGTAAAGTCTATGAATATCAGGAACATACATACCATTTATAGTCTTAAATATTCAATTCTCAAGAGAAAACCATTTTATATATATAATCATATATACAATTATAATGTTATATATAATATAGAGAGAGTTATTGGGCTATAGTGACTTCATAAAAGACGAAGATAACAATTAATGTCCATTACTGTGTAACCTTTTCATATATCTCCCAACTTGTAGGCATTTTGTTTGAAAGAACCAAGTAATTAATTTCATGTGTAAAATAGATGGGAGTACTTAAATATGTATACCATATCTCATTATAGATAATGTTCCTAAAACAACTCTATAAAATTAGATTGAATGCTCAGCTTCATATTTTTGATAGATAACTTCTAGCCTCATACTCAAGAATCAAAGCAAGCCATCTTTTGTCATTTTCTCATTCTTTAATGACCATAAAAATAAAAACCAATTGCATGTCTTTGATCTTAGGAGATTCTACAGACATTTTGAGAGCCTTCAGACAATTTCACTATGAGAAGATTAACATTTTGTTTCCTTCACTTTTGCCTAAAATGCTACGTTAGAAAATATGATACACACGATACTCACACAGAAACTTGTGTTTCCAAGCACTTCATTATTCTGGAACATGTAGCTATTGGTGAAATTTTAATTTTAGGGTTTGGTACTGTGAAAAGAGCTCTTTCTTTGTTGCTATGGAAGCAGCTGAAGAAAACTGTAATAAAAGTACCTGTGGTGAGAAATGTAATTCAAGATATATTCGTTTTGAGTCCAAACTACATTTTTCTTAAAGATGAAAGATAATGACAGAAATTTATAAAGACATATATATTACCTGTGTTTAAAGAGTAGTACTTAAAACATAACCAAAAAATAACCTATAAAAGAAAAGAATGTTTTTTAAAAAAGGTGGTACTTGATGTCAATCATTGTCAAACAATTTAAAACTCTTGGTTGACCATTATGGTGAAATTAGAGAAAATCCAATGGAAAAAAAGAGAAAACAGCCAATAATCTGCTAGGTTTTTTTTAATCAATGATACAGAGTTTGCTGTTGGAAACTTGGGATGAATTTTTCTTCATCCTAGAATTTTTTTTTCATCTTTATTAACTTGGGTATTTCTTATTTACATTTCGATTGTTATTCCCTTTCTGCGTTTCCAGGCCAACATCCCCCTAACCCCTTCCCCTCCCCTTCTCTATGGGTGTTCCCCTCCTCATTCTCTCCCCATTACTTCCCTCCCCCCAACAATCACATTCACTGGGGGTTCAGTCTTGGCAGGACCAAGGGCTTCCCCTTGCACTGGTGCTCTTATTAAGGCTATTCATTGCTACCTATGAGGTCAGAGTCCAGGGTCAGTCCATGTATAGTCTTTGGGTAGTGGCTTAGTTCCTGGAAGCTCTGGTTGGTTGGCATTGTTGTTCAGATGGGGTCTCAAACCCCTTCAAGCTCTTTCAGTCCTTTCTCTGATTCTTTCAACGGGGGTCCCGTACTAAGTTCAGTGGTTTAATGATGGCCTTCGCCTATGTATTTGCTGTATTCTGGCTGTGTCTCTCAGGAGAGATCTACATCCAGTGCCTGCACTTCTTTGCTTCATCCATCTTATCTAGTTTAGTGGCTGTATATGTATGGGTCATGTGTGGGGCAGGCTTCTGCCTCTGATCTAAACTTTGCCTCCCTATGGATTTAAGCTGTAACAAATGACTATGGTGATAGCTACACCAAGTTTCTTCTCAGAAGAAAGTTCCAGCCTTTTGAGATATGTCACTCTGGAGTTTTTATTTCTGTATCAGAGATAAAGAGCTAATTACTATGAATTTTATTGTAAGATTCTAAAACTGTTTTGAAAACTCTCTGGAGTACCAAGGAGAATGCCAGAGAATAATTTGTCCTCACCTAACTACAGGGTTTTGTTTGAATTTCAATAACAAAAGGGATTCTGTTGAGAATACCTATAGCCCTATTCAATTCATGGTGTTTGAAAACATGATATTTTATGTTGATGATCATAAGGCCATCCTAGCATATATCATCAAAATTCATTCAGTGGGAAAATTGTTTTTCTGCATTGTTAAGCACTTTACTAATAACTCTTAATGCTAGAAGTTGTAAATTATTTCCTGCCAAACTTGTATGCCTGTCACTTCTGCTTGCTTGCAATACTTTGCTTTGTAATGTTCAAATATTCTCTTCGCTCATCCTTGAAATATGTATTACTTAGTCAAATGTCACAAAGCTTATATATTTCAGAGAACTTATACAATCTGCTTTACATTGTATCAAGGCAAGAAATACACATGATTTTATGTCTTGCTTTGTTGATTCTTATGTTATATGTTATGTTATGTTTGTATGGCTGTTACATACACTTCAAAGTCTCATAATGAACCAGTCAAGCGCCATGCCACTGAGCTACAACCTAACCCTTTAAAGAAGATTGCTTTTATAACTGAATAATTAATATACGCTCAGTGATGAAAATTTGGAAAGAAATTTTAAAGATGATTAAAGTTAAATAAAAATAAAAATTGAACACAGTCCCATCACCCATAGATCACTCACCAACTTTCAGAGTATTTAGGGTTCTGAGTTTGGAGTTTTATCTCAGGGAGTAGTTTGATTCCAGGAAGCTCTCTTTCACAGGTATGTCTGCTGTGTATCACATTTGCTTTTCTGCACTCCAGATCATCATCAACAACAACAAAATTAATGTGAAACAGTCGAGGCTAGGATGCTATTTTACCTGGTGACAAAACAAAGCACAAAAATTCTCCAAACTTTTCAGTTCTTTATTTTTGTCCACAATATCAGTCACACTATTTATCCATGAATACGGATGTTAGGAGTGTCCCTGAACTCTTGTGTACACTGTTCAAACTCATGCGTCTCATTTTATTTTCAGGTTATGAATATTCTGATCGTATGGATGCACCTAACTCGACAGTTTCTGGGGACTTTGCTATCTTTTAGAGAATATATCTAAATTGCTGACTAATTCCTCAATGCGCCACTCAACGCAGGGCATCATTTGGCTGTACCTATAGGAGCTCTGAGTTTCCTCCATCATGATATCTTTATTAGCTTGAATTCCTTTCCTAAAATGGTCCTTCTGTTGATCCTGTCAGTCCTACTTCTGAAAGAAGATGTACGAGGGAGTGCACAGTCCAGTGAGAGGAGGGTGGTGGCTCACATGCCAGGTGACATCATTATTGGCGCTCTCTTCTCTGTCCACCACCAACCAACTGTGGACAAAGTTCATGAGAGGAAGTGTGGCGCAGTTCGTGAGCAGTATGGGATTCAGAGAGTGGAGGCCATGCTGCATACCTTGGAAAGGATCAACTCAGACCCCACACTCTTGCCCAACATCACACTCGGCTGTGAGATCAGAGATTCCTGCTGGCATTCCGCTGTGGCCCTAGAACAAAGCATTGAGTTTATAAGGGATTCCCTCATCTCTTCAGAAGAGGAGGAAGGTTTGGTACGCTGTGTAGATGGATCTTCTTCCTTCCGCTCCAAGAAACCCATAGTGGGAGTCATTGGGCCTGGCTCGAGTTCTGTGGCCATTCAAGTCCAGAACTTACTCCAGCTTTTCAACATACCACAGATTGCTTACTCTGCAACCAGCATGGATTTGAGTGACAAGACTCTATTCAAGTACTTCATGAGGGTCGTACCTTCCGATGCCCAGCAAGCTCGAGCCATGGTAGACATAGTGAAGAGATACAACTGGACTTATGTCTCAGCTGTGCACACAGAAGGTATGTGATTCCCTCTACATATGTTAATATGCCTTATGATACTTTTCCAACTTCTCTGCTAAATATTAAGCTTTTACATGATTAAAATGTTCCTCACTATTGTAGGTACTTTGATATACTTTCATTTCACCAGAATGATAAAAGCTAATGATATTTAAGCTAACATAATAATTTATATATCTTTTAATTTGTTAAACACCAAGATACATTTTCAATGTGAATTGTGCATTTCAAATTCTAATGACATTGTCTTTTGACATTTATAAATACTTTTTTCAGTTTTTTTGGCTCTTCAGTGAGTAGATCGCATCTTTAATGTACTATCATTGATCTTTTGTTTTTGATAGTCAAAAGGAGGTAGGCATAACCATGTACAGCAAGGAATGTAGCTTAGTATATGGTTATGGAGAATTATCAATGTAGACTTAAAAATATTTGTTATACAAAATGAATAATCAAATCTGCAATAATAAAAATGATTTAATTTTATAATTGTGTAGAATATATTTGGGACGTACAATTTTTAATAAAATACATAGTATTTTAAATTTATTGCTTTTTTACATGGAAGGTATAGTAGTAAAGGAAAATATCTAAACCATATTTTATAAAGTAATAATTTTTGGTTACTAACAGCAGCCTGCAATGCTTTTGAATATATGACTTTTCAATCTTTTGGTTTGTCTGAAGCTGTTGTAATACATTTGTATTGACCTTCAGGAGCTGTGTGATCTAAATACTGTGGTAACAGTTTTCCCTAGGAAACAAAGAACACAATAGAGTAGTGAATAAGAAAATACTTCTTAAATCTTATGGAAACCTTTAGAAGACAGAAGACTTAAAATCTTTCATAGCATATTGGTTGGGCACAAACTTTCATACAAGTTATGGTGATTAATTATTCAGAAATTAATGAACTGACTTTGATGAGTTTGCTTCAAGTTGGGAGTATTTACCAAATTAAGATATAGCAGTTTGCTATAATCTAGGAACATGGTAGCATGCATTTCGCTGTACAGCTCTATCTCTGACAGTTTTCATCTATAAATTGGTAGTTTATTTGTAGATATACTGATGCGTCTGAGTATTAAAATGTTTGAACTGGGACAACTTTGATTTTCATTTTCCCTTTCCTGAGAGATCACGATATCCCTTTTACTTTCAGGGTCATGCCCACTCTAGATTGTTTCTAAGTAGTATTTCATCAAGTCAAACCTGTATACCTTACATTTCCTTTTCTCTCCTATAATCCTTATATTTTTTTCATGTAAAAATTTCAGTTATATTTGATTCTCACAACAATCTACTAACATTGTCTATCTTAAGTTTATTCCAGTTTTCAGAGATAAAAATCTTTAATGTATTTGAATAATTAATTTATATATACCCAATAGTTTTTAGAGCCAGTACTACTAACTTAGAGTTTTATGTACCAATGTAATTTAAGAGGCTGCAATGCTCTACTGCTCTGGGGATACACTCATGTAACATGCATTTGTTAAAAGCAAGTATTTACAGGTCCTTTTGATAGTTCTATATATCAAAATCTTCTATGGATTTTCAGTCTGGCAAAGAAGATGAAGCATACAGAAATGCTCATGTAATCATAACTCAATGTGACAGAAAATTACAAATAATGTCTCTAAAGTACATTGATGAAGGATAACATTACCTTCTGTTCTGTGACGTGGGAAGCCTTGTGAAGAATTTGCTGTTCTAATTTTTAACAGAGAGAATACTGCTACTTGTTTAAAAACAAGATTCGAACACAGATTTGATTAGTTTCAGTCCAGGATATGATACATTAGAAGGTAGGGGCTCACTTCAAATTTCTGGATGTAAGGTCTGCACACCACAAAGGATAGGGTAATTCAATATCATGCTTCTAGGACAACTAATTATTACCCTTTTATCTTACAAACTTCAATTATTGCTTTAGTCTAAATTGACAGCATAATATTAAATAGGTAATCTAATAAAATACATGATAATATGTTCATAAAGACATTGTTATACACATACTAAAATGAATGGCCTGCTGGGTTGCTAATGACATAAATCATCTCTTATCTCATTTTAAGTGAAAAACAAAGTGCACTTCTTCATACTTGGAATTCTATATGAACCACTTACGTTTTCATAGAAGTGCTAACCATAAAGAGCAAAAATTTTCAAACTTCTTATTCTTAGAAGAAGTTTAAGTCAATAAGGGGCTAAGGTAGGATGAAAAGGTAAACTTTTATGGATAAATTTGTGTACAGTCATTTAATGTTCTATGATACGTAAATTGGCTATTGTGATATATTTAGAGTAAAGTATTTTCTTTGATTTTTTCAGTTTCTATTTTGCTGATAAAATATAACATAATACAAAGAGGATTTGAATATTCAGATGTTAAAGAATTATTTTTATATGTTACATTTTTTCTGATGATTTCAGAATGAACTTTGGATTACAAAGAAGAATCTGTGTAGTGAACATATATGTCATGATTCCTTATAGTTTCTTCATTTAAGAGTAGTGTGGTATAGTTGTTCTCAAAGAAAGACTAGTATCCAATCTGAAAATATTCTTGAGACAAATAAGATACAGTAATATGGGATTGTGTGGAAAATCCCAGTGTGATATCTGTTGTTATTTTACATGGCTCTGCAGAAAACTTCTGTGAGATTTTACATAAAGTGAAAACGTCAGTTCATGCTCTATTCTACCTATCTGCTGACATGACATGTGCACTCATATATCCATCTGTCATGTATCTACCCATAACCTTGTCTGTATGCATCTCAAATTCTATCTCTCACTAGGTTGGGATAATTCCACGTAGCTCCAGACCAACCACTCTTCAGACCCGTGCATTTATTTTGGTAACCTTAAAACTGTCCCCTTGGTTCAGTAAACTGTTGCATATATATATATATATATATATATATATATATATATATGTATATGTATATTCCAAATGCTTTCAGGAGATCAATCAATTATAAAAAGATAAACTCCTATTTTCTAAAGCACCTTGTCTTCAAATTACCAAATTGTTTTCCACTTAAAGATGACAGTTCTGTATCACCTAATCCTTTGACTATGATCACAAGATATTCCCTCTAGAAAATGTTATCCATACTTTCAGAAGAATCACAGGAGACCAGAGATTCAGATTAATAGTAAGTGATTGTACTTGTATTTCCTGAAATTCATACTGCCTATAAAACACAGGAACTAATACTTCCAGTGGCTTATGCTGTATAAGAAACTACACCTAGAATTTCTAGGCAATGGGATTTATAATACAGGCCAAGTGAACAGAGGATAAAGACAGTGTTCTTGAAGAACAAGACAAACTAGTCCTTCCAAGCTACAGAAGAAAAGATGATGCTGTGAGTCAGAAGAGAAATGTCACTCTTCTTAAATGAGTCACTCCAGCCAGTACCCTTTCTGCTCTGAGAGAATTCGATAAGTCTTTTGCCTCAGTACATTTGCAATATTAGGCACATGTGTGCATATGACACAGAATGGATAGTACTTGTTATTTTAGGGCTGTGACAGATTGATTGTAGCACCAATTAAAGACTCCCCGAATTTTTATTAAACAATTAATTTGTTTATATTTATCTGGATTACAGCTTCTCCCTCTCTCCTTTCCTCTCAGTCCTTTTTCACTTCTCCTTCCCCTGTCCCATCTTCCCTTTCCCTTAAAAGAAAGGGAAGCTTCTCATATGTAGCTACAGTGCCTGCACTTGTTAGGGGGCTCACCAAGACCAAGCTGCTGCATATATACAGACTAGTTCCAAAACAAGTTCTTGTTGATGGTTCAGTCTCTGTGAGCCCCTTTGGGCCTAGGTTAGTTGATTTTGTAGGTTTTCTTGTGATGCTCTTGACCCCTCTAGCTCCTGCAGTCCTTCCTCCTCCTTATCCATAGAATTCTTAAAGCTCTGCTTAATGTTTGGCTGTGGGTCTCTGCATCTGCTTCCATTAGCTATTGGGTGAAGCCTTACTACATGACAGTTACGCTAGACTCCTGTTTGGAAGTAAAGCAGAATATCATTACTAGTGTCAAGACTGTGTAGAAGTACTTTTATTCACTAGATGTAATTGTCACAATGGAGGCCTACTGTTGAATAAGCATACTCTTTCCAGTTCTGTATGAACTCTGGCTAGCCTATTCAGCTCAGCTGTTCTTGCTCAAACACCTCTTCATGCTGACTGATTTCAATCTGGTTTCTCTCCGCTTCTCACTAAATTGCCCTGCTTGGCCTCGAACTAACTCTGGCAATTAGAGTTAATTGTCTGGCTCCTTCCTATTTTCTAGCTTCAACTGCTTTTGCTGACCTGAATGAACTTTGTGAACTTACCAATGAACTCAACCCACTGCACTGCACTGCACTGATTCACTTCATGTACGCCCAACTGGTGCAACTCCCAACTCACTAACAAATTATCTGAAATCAACTAACTCACCAGAACTGACTCTCCATTCAATGACCTGAATAGCCTTTCTCCTGAGAATTGGTTGTATACTTCTCTGACTCACTCTGTCAAATCTTTCTCTGATTAGACACTTTGTCTAAATGATTCCAGCCAGATTAAAAGTGTGTACTAAGGGCAGGTCTGCATTCCAGCTGGATCTCACAGAAATAGAAAGTCTTTGGATGTGATCAGAGCAGCCATGTTGCTGGATTAAAATTCTGCCACCAGAATGGGATCCTTCTCATGTTACAGGTTTCAAGTTTGGCCCGTCATTGCTGGCTATTCTTTCAATTTCTGCATGAATACTGTCCCTGCACGTATTGTAGGTAGAACAAATTGTGTGTCAAAGGTTTTATGGCTGTGTTGGTGTCCTCACCTATCCAGTAGAATTTCTGTCTGATTACAGGAGGCAGTCATTTCAGGTTCCCTATCGCCTATTACTAATAGCCTTATCTAGGGTCACCCTCATAGATTCCTATGCGTTTCCATTGTCCTAAGTTTCTAGCTTGTCCCAAAGATGCACCCATTTCCATTCCAATTCTCTTTCCTAGTTCTCCCTCCTTTCTTCCCAGACTGCAACCCTTCTTTTCTCACCCTAACTCCTCAACCAGAATTTATTTGCTGCCTCCCTCCCCCTGAAATGTATGCTTTCTCTTTCTCAGTGAGATTCAAGCATCCTCCCTTGGGTTCTCCTTCTAACTTAGCTTCTTCGGGTTTGTAGATAGTAGCATGGTTATCCTATAATTTATGACTAATATGCACTTGTACGTGAGTACATATCATGTTTGTCATTCTGGGTGTTGAATACTTCCCTTAGGATGATCAGTTACTGTTTTAAACAACTGATTGATATTCTACAGTTGAAATGCACAACATTTTCTTTCTTTATTCTTCTGTTGAGGGAAATCTAGATTGTTTTCAGTTTCTGGCTATTAGGAATATAGTTGCTATGAACATAATTGAACAAGTGTCCTATTGGTAGGGTAGGACATCTTTTGGGTATAAGCCTAGTAGTATTACAGCTGGTTCTTGAAGTGGAATTTTTCCCAGTTTTCTGAGAAACCACCAAATTGATTTCCAAAGTGTTTGTACAAGTTTGCACTCCCACCCTCAATGGAGGGGTGTTCCTCTTGCTCCATATTCTTGCCAGCATATGCTATCACTTGAGTTTTTGATCTTAGTCTTTCTGGAAATGGAATAAATAAAATGGAATCTTACTCATTTTGATTTACATTTCCCTGACTAAAGACAATGAACATTTTTAAGTGTTTCATAGCCATTAGGGATTGCGTTAGAGGAATAAATTGGGATATTTGGTTTGTTAATGTCTCGTTTCTTGAGTTCTTTATATGTTTTAGACATTAGCTTATTTTAGATGTAGGAATGGTGACGATCTTTCTGCTTTCTGTAGGCTGTGGCTTTGTCCTATTGTGAGTGTCCTTTGCTTTACAAATCCTTTTCAGTTTAGTGAGATCCCATTTACTAGGACATTATTTTCTGTGCGAAATGTGTTCAAGCCTATTCCATGCATTTTCTTCCTTCAGATTTAGTTTATCTGGTTTTTACGCTGAGGTCTCTGATCCATTTGGACTTAAGTTTTGTGCAGGCTAATGGATATGCATATATTTGCATTCTTCTACATACAGACATTCAGTTAGACCATTTGTTGAAGATGCTTTCTTTTTTGTACTTTATAATTTTGGCTTCTTTGTAAAAATTCAAGTGTCCATAATTGTGTGATTTTATTTTTTGGTCTTCAGTTTGATTCCATTGATCAAACTTGTTTGTATTTATGCAAATGCTATACATTTCATGCAACATTTATTACCATTGCTCTGTAATACAGCTTGAAATCAGGAATGGGGATGCCTCCAGAAGGTCTTTTATCATCCCGGATTGTTTTAGCTATTGGTTTTCCATGTGAAGTTTGGTATTGTTATTTCAAAGTCTGTAGAGAATTTTATTGAAATTTTGATAGGAAATCCATTGAATCTATAGATTGCTGTATGACTGTCAATTTTTGTATGTTAATCCTACCAATCCAGAGCATGGGAATGCTTTCCATTTTCTTCAACTTCTCTCTTCAAAGACTTGGAGGTCCTTTATTTGTTTGATTATAGTTACATCAAGGTATTTTATATTATTCATAGCTAATGCGAAGGGCATTTTGTATAAAAGAAGGCTCCTAATTTTTTGAGTTAATTTTTTGTATCCAGTCACTTTCCTCTGAATTATTATCCTTCGATTCATAAGTAGTTTTGTTCCCCTTTCCTCTCAGGAAACAGTGACCTCATGGATGCTTCCTTAGGAATGCTTAAAATGGGGACTGCTCTTCCCACCTCCCATCTAGTGCCGGGTATTTAATAGGAGACGTCATTTATGATAGGCAAACCCACAATAACTGGCTGTATCCCAAGTCATGTTTACAATTACATAAATAAGTATAGTTGAGGCCTTCAAAATTATCCAACAATCTGCAAACACAGTTGTCAGTAATAATGAAAGTCCTCAGGATAGTTTAATAAAGTGTAGTTACCTACATCATTTTAAATTCTAACCTCACTGGACACAAGTAGAATACCAAAGCCATATCAAAACTTTTGTATCCCCTCCCCCCCAAAATACTATCATTTCCTGAGCCACCTCCCCATCCACCTAAAAATATATATTAACATGAATTAATATTACTTGCATGAAAATATGACACAATAGAATTAATGTGTCATCTTTCAGGCAAAAAGGACCTTATTTCTATTCTTGTAAACTGGGTCTATGATTTCTTTGAAATGTAGCCCATATTGCAATGTAAAAATGTAATATTCCTGTAAGTAATTTATTATTACATTCTTTCTTATGATATATAGCAAACTGTCAACAAGAAAATTAATTTTTTGAGTTGGGTTTTCTTTAGAAAACCACATATATCATACTCTCTATATATACTTATAATGTTTTCATACTTCTGTAATTTTCCTGACCTTTGTGGGATTCTAAATTGTGCCTCCAGTACCCATTAGAGTGCCTCGTTTATACCAGATGCACAATGACTTGATGAATGAGTGAATTTCTCTTATAATACTACCACACACATTATGTAAGAATATACGGCATGTGGATAAATAGCTAGAACTTGTAAATTTCACAGTTTTGCCTTTTTAATAAAAACAAGGTGGCAAAGTACCTCCCTTGATTAATTGTGAAACACTGTTTATGCTTCACTCTTTTTTTTTTTGTTTTCACTGGTTCTTATTCCTGTCTAATGATATAAAGATGCTAATTTCTTCTAAAAAATGTCAGCAATGCTCTTGGGGAAAAAGTATCAATAAGTTTCTGTGGAAGACCAGAATCACTAAAACATCGTCAAGTTAGCTTATACATTGCAGTGCAGCACCTGTACTTTTGATATACCTTTCTGATAATTATGTAAGCAAGTAGCAAAAACTGTGATTTGGTTTAAAGATTTTCACTGTGCAGTTCATAGTCTGTATGTTTAGTTAAACATGTAAAAATGTTTAGTAACAGATTAATTGTATATGTTAATTTGAATTCAACGTAATATTCATATATCCAAGCAGTGTGTACCAAAAAGCCCTAACGAATCCTTTTATTTATCTGTGTACACCAGTTAAAACATCCAGCCATTACTACTTATTTTCAGGTCAATTGTTTATTACTTACATACATGCATGGGAGGAAGGGTTGGTATTTGTCTTTACTCATTTGGTTTATTTCACTTGACATAATGAGCTTTAGATTTATTTTCTTACACGTGATGAGTGTTCATCCCTTATGACTTGAGAATGTTCCATACTTTTTTACCCTTCAGTGCAAAGGATCAGCATCACCTAAGTCTGGATCCGTAGAGAAGGACTGGTTGAGGTCTATGAAACAAATGACTCAAAGTCAAATTGTGGGTCGAAGCTGATGGCCTATGTTTTGCTGGAGAAGATCCCTAAACAGTTCTCTGTAGAAAGCTTTTGGCTCTGTAGTCTACTTGAAACAGCTTTTCAGATTGTTCTCTGTGTGTCCAAAGACAGCTTTTTTTTTTTTTTTTTTTTGCTAAACGGAAAAAAGTCTCTGGTTGAGATAGCTAGTAAAAAAGCTCTCTGAATAGCTCATGTGTTTTCTGACCAAGGTCAGAAAAGTTGCAATAAAAAATCTTGAATCTTCTGACCAAGTCAGTTAGAAAAATTCTAAGTGTAATTCTTAGGTTTTACAATCAAAACCAGAAAGCCAGAAAATATTCTAAATAAGCCGTGTTTTAGCCTTATCTGGATACCTGCTAGAAAACATTCTAAAAGAGTTGTGTTAGCTCTCTAAGTAATTCTTGGAATTTCTGACTAAGGTCAGAAATCCTGTTAGAAAAAATTCTAAAAGTGCTATGTTTGCTCTGCATGGAATTTCTGATCAAAGTCAGAAATTCTGTTATAAAACATTCTTGAAGAATTGGGTTCAATTTTCAGAGATCTCCAGACAGCTCAGCTTTCACTAGAAAAAAATATTCTAATGAAAGAAGTGTTGCAACTAGCTCTTCTCATGTAGACCAAAAGCACAGTTTAGTACTTAGATATCAATTCAGTTATTTATTCCACATTCACTCTTGATCATCCCAGGAATCAGCATTCCATGACTTTAGCTCTTCAACTCTTAGGAAGAGATAGCAAGAATAACAGAGTAATATTAAGTATCAGGATTGGTTCTTGCCCATGAGATGGATCTCAATTTGGACCAATCAGTTGGCTATTCTTGCCGTCTCTGTTCTTTATTTATCCCTGCACATCTTGTAGACGAAATACATTTTGAGTTGAAGATTTTTTTTTGAGTGGGTTGCTGTTATTATCCTTTCATTGGGGGTCCTTCCTGGCTACAGGAGGTGTCCACTTCACACTCCATATTCACCACTGCTAAGAGTCTCAGCTACAGTAATCTTCATAGACTGCATGGGGCCTTACCCTGCTCCAGGTCTCTAGCGATGCACCCCCCTCACTGCGCTTTCCATTCCCTCTTGCTCGCTTTCACTACATCTGATCCTCCAATCCCATTCCATTTTCTCCCCACCCCCTATCTTACCCAGATCCCTCCCGCCATTCTGTAGAGTAATCAAGCATCTTCCCTAGGCCTTCCTTGCTATTTGGCTTCTTTGCATCTGTGAGATGTATTGCTGTAATCCTGTGTTTTATGGCAAATATCACTCATAAGTGAGTACATACGATGCGTATCCTTTTGGTTCTGTGTTTCCTCACTCGGGATGGTTCTCATCTTCCATCCATTTGCCTGAAAAATTCAAGATGTCCTTGTTTTTATTAGCTAAGTACTATTCCATTGTTTAAATAAACCACATTTTCTATATTTCTTGTTCATCTGGGTTGTTTCCAGTTTCTGGCTATTATGAGTAAAGCTTCTGTGAACACATGCTAGCATAACTGTCCTCTGAGAGACTCCATCTAGCAAACAAAGGGAAATAGATACAGAGACCCACTGTTAAACATTGGACAGAGCTTAGGGAGTAAAGGATAAACAGGATAGGGACTAAAAGAGGATAGAGATCTTTGGAGACTCCCAGACACTGAATTATCAATCAGTGAGCATGCATGCTCTGGACCTTGGTCCCCACACATATATGTTGCAGGTGTGCAGCTTGGTCTTCATATGGACCCCACAACAACTGGAGCAGGAGCTCTCCTTGACCTGTTGGCTGCTTGTGAATTATGGTTTCCTGACTGGGCTGCCTTGTCTTGCCTCAGTGGGTGAGGATATGTCTAGTCCTACAGTGACTTAATGTGCCAAAGTGGGTGACATTTGAGGGGATACTCTTCTTTCTCAGAGAAGGGGAGGAGGGGGGTAGGGGGAGGATCTCTCACACTGGGACTTGTAGGAGAGGTCAGGCTGGGATGTAAAGTGAATAAATAAATAAGCTAGTGAAATGAAAATGAAATTCCCACCCTAGCTACAGTGAAAGGTAGATAGATATGTCTGTACTCCTTTCTCAGTGGCTTCAAGAGACATTTATTGTATGTTTGGAATTATTTTTTAATCTTTTGCCTGCTTTCAGAACCTTTTTTCCCTTCTACTGGGTTACCTCATCCATTCTTTTTCCAACTTGATATGCCATGTTTGGATGATGTCCCTGGGAGGCCCGCCCTTTACTCAAGGGAAAAGGAGTAGAGTGTATCTGCCTGGGAGAATGTGGGGGAAGGGCTTGGGAGGAGAAGAGGAAGGGGATACAGTGATGAGGATGTAATATATAAGACAAGAATAAACAAAAAATTCTTTAGTCATAATTTGTTATATATTCTTCTTAAGTGTTGCATTTACAGTACTGAGTGGCTTTGATTTAGAAATGTAAACTTTCTGGTCAAAAATGGGACTATAGAACCTCTTTTAAGAAATATATCTTCAACATAATCATGTTAGAACATTTACATTTACAACATTTTATCCTTTAGAGAAACTAGAAAGAGATGAAATTAACATTAATCCAATTCAGTGCTGTAAAATTTGAAAAATAATCTACAAATTAAGTTGTTAACATGTTTTACTGAATTTGAGAGGGAAAAAGACTTATCAAGGCATTGCAAAAGTAAGTAATCTGGCTTCATCATTTCTAATCAAACCTAATTTGTTTTCAGTTATCAAATTATATCAGTCTCTTCTTTCACATCAGTATACCTCTCTCACAGTTTTGCTCAGAAGAAATAAACCCCATCTGCAATGACACATTTTTATTAAAATATATGTTTCAATTTTAAACTTTATTTTAAATATATGAATACTAATAAGCCATATTAATCACATGGCTTTGTATTTTATAAGTTGATGATAATCATTATTATACTCAATAAAGTACAAAGCAAGGGAGTGTTTGGGAATGCAATGGTATTTCTCAATGACCAAATTTTAAAGCCAGTAAAATAATTGAAAAATGGTAGCAATATCTTGGTTGATTTAGAATGAATATTTGCAAAAATGAATTATTTCAATGAAATCCTACATTACTTTGTGGGCATCTAGTATATTAAAGTAAACCAAAATAAAGTAAAACTCAGCATTCCTGAGAATTGTGTAACACTAATTTATTTATTTATTAATCTACAAACAGTGGAATATATTATGTACTTACTACCTTTTATAGACAATGAAATAATAAGAGCTGGAAGACTTTGCAGGAACTTGTCTTTCTCAGAGGTATTTCATGCTATGGTTTCACGTTATTGTCAAATATATTTTGCTAAAAATTAGGGCTATTTGGAAGTGGGAACTCTCAAAGAGATACTTATTTGGCACGGATGAGTAATTAAACTATGGGAAGAACCTTATTTCATATCAATTGTGAGCAATTTTGGACAGCTTAAAGGTGTGTTTAGTTATAAATATGACACACACATGTATGACAAAAGTCTCCACATGACAATTTTCATTAAAAAGTATAATTAAATAGGTGACCCAAAAAGTGGAAAATTATCTGCTGAGGGTATGCAATATAGGAATATTAACTCCTTTTCTAATTGCTATGACAAAATATTTGACAAAGGAGGTTTAAGAAAGATGGGTTTGCTTGGCTTATAGGCTGAAGGGATATATTTATTATAGCTGAGAAGGCATGATTCAGGAGCAGGATGTGGTGTGCAAGCAAAAATTAGTTATGTCAAGTTTCAGGAAGCAAAGAAAAAACAGATAATTGGACGGGGCTATAAACCTTAAAGGCAATGAAAGCTTAATGAAATGAAAACTGTTTCAGTTTCTCTAGAAACATAATTTCTTAATCTCAGAAGCCACTTTCTTCAGCAAGACTCTACTTCCTTCCTGTATGTTGCACAACCTTTCACAACAGTGTGAACAGCTAGAAAACAAGATTTCAAACAGGAGTCTAGGAAGGACATTTCACACGTGACCTATATGCAGAAATGGATATTTTTGTTTAAAATTTAAGATGTCTGTCTCAATTTTTAAAACTCAATGCATCTGCAAACTTTCTAGGGAGTCATACATTTTATAATATGTATATTATGATATTGAAAAAGTTTTGTATATGTCTTAATGATTTTAAAACGTGTATACATTAATCTATGTCCCTGGCCTAGAATAAAGATGGCAAATATTACTAAACTTAGGATAAGACATCTATGCTAGAAGCTCTCATAATGAAACTTTATAAAATAATGAAATTTTAGTCAACTTTATCAACAAAAATAGTGGCTAATTTTAACCAATAAAAATAAGGTCTATAACCACAAGCAATTAAAGCACCTGGATGTTTACTGAAATTGAGATAAAATTAAAATATCTGTGTGATTCTAGGAAATTTGTAATTTTCTAGTGGAAGTTACACAGATTTCATCTCTTTCAACAGCAAAGTATATTTTCTGGCGCTAATCTATCTTCCTGAAGATATTCAGCAAGTTCTTAGTGTCTGCCTCTTCCTCATTATTGAACTTCTCACACCCCTCTATTATTTCTCCCAGTTAAACGTTCATCTTATAGAAACATCATTTAAATAATCAGAAAAGGTATTGCACACTGGGTTATTTTACTTATGTAGAAAATACTGTCTTTGAAAGAGGCTGCACCAATTTTTTCATGTTAGAGAACAGTATCTGGGTCTCTTTTGTGGAAAATTTTACTTTTCACCTATAAGCTTATCACATGCATCCTTCAAGCTTGTCACATGACTTCACTTTTTATCAGTGGATGGAAAATTAGTGTGCACAGAATATTTAAAATTGTCGAAGAGAGAATATATATATATATATATATATATATATAAAATAAATACACACACAGTATTAATCTTGGATTTTCTCTGGCATCCGTATTTTAATCCTCACTTTGGTGTGACCTTTTTGAATATGTTCCTTTACAAGAGAACAGGAAGCTGGACCTGTACACAGTGTACTAATGTTGTGTTCTGATGGTCAATCGAATAATTAGTAAATGTACTTTGTAAACCTAAAGTTGTCCAATTAATTAAATAAATAATAAATGAATACTCATTATGTCTCATCAGATATTTGTACTAAGAAATAAAATATTGCAAGACAGTGAGAACATTCCTGTGAAAATTAGGTAAAAATCCAAACTTTATTAATGATGTCTCTGCAACTGTAAAAACAGATTTAGTCAGTTGACAAAGTTAAATTATTTTTTCATGTCAGATTTATACTTTATTATTAAATAATTGTTAGACAATGATAGTGCTAAATCTAAAAGTATTTTGCCATGGTGATTCTAAATCTTGTTATATTGACAAAGATTAACCAACACACTGTGATTATTACTTTTTAATAACAAGAGTGTTTACTATATTCCAGACATTGTAGTCCATTTTATCTAGTTCTTACAATTATAATGAGTTAAATAAAATACTATTTACCATTTAACAGATGGTAAGTGGGTAGGCACACAAAGAAATAGCAAAAGAACATGTTTGTCAAAATGTTCCCTGAAGATGTCAACCACATGTTTTAGCTTTTTTCTTCCTTTGCGTGAGAGAATGCTTCCCCAGGATGGATGTGTGCTGACATTTTGAGATTACCACAAAGTTCTCTATCAGTATGTGAAGACAAAACAGACAGGATAAGCTGTTCTAGAAAAAAAAATCATAGAAAAATTTAGAAGCATTTTAGAAGGAATAAAACCTAATATCCAAATTTTGCTATGCAAGTACTATATCTCAGTCAGTTGAAGAAGATCAGTAAAAAGTGCCTATTCATAACCATAATAGATCTATTATGTTGAGCAGGATAAATTTTTGTTGTTATATTTTGTAGTAAACAGCATTTTCTATGACTTTACTGGTGTGTGTTAGATTTTAAATAATACAATGTTACTCCTCAGGAAATAAGAGAGCAAAGTAAAATTAAATGAGAATCATAAACTGTAAATAAGATTTAGAGGGAATCAAAATTGCTAAGTAATATAACACTCATGGGACCTGGGTGATGAGTCAACCAGTAAGTAAATGGTTACTACCAAGTATCATAATCTGAGTTAGGTGTCTGGGTCCTACATGGTGGAAAAATACATTTAGCAGCAGTCTGGCTTCTAACCTATATTGGTGTACCATGATGTATGTGTGTGTGTGTGTGTGTGTGTGTGTGTGTGTGTGTGTGTGTGTATTTGCAGAAACAAATGCAGATATCCACACACATACATGGCCATACACAGTAAAGATAAATGAACATAGGGTATTTTTAAAAATACAACACACTGTTTATTTTTATTTGGCAAGAAAGTTTTAGAGTCAGCAGTCAAATAGTAACTGATGTAGGATATTCTTAGCCAAGGGCCAGTCAGGAAATAGATTTTCATGAACTATGATCACTGTGTACCATACCATACCATACATTCTCCACATTGTCATTAGAGACACACTGGGAACAGGCAACTGCACACCGTTTGATTGTGACAAGAACAAAACAAAGTACATAAAGAAAGCAAAATTACTCAATAAAGCAAATATTTAAATTTTAACATGTTATTTTTATCACATATTCACTTTGTTTATTCTTGTGTCTTTGAATGATCATGTGTCTGGGTGCAAGCTATGTGAGTGGGTTCTCATGTACGTGGGTGCACTTGCATGTAAGTGCATGTGATTGTTGATGCCATGCGCCACTTGGTCATTCTCAACTATATGTGTCCTTTCCCAGAAGCCATTCACCTGTAATTTTAAACAGTCATTCACCGGGGTCTGGGATTCATTCTCCAGTGAAATGCATAATTTCCCGTTTCCCTCTCCACAACGCAATAATTATAAATGTATGTAAACTCTTAGTTTTTCTCTTCATGTGCTGACTTCAAGCTCAAGAAGCACTCAATTATCCAAAATATCTACACAGCACAAAATGAGAGTTTGTATTTATTTGTTTAGTGTGTGTGCATGTGTGTATGTAAGCATGTGTGTGAGTCAGTGTGTGTGTGTGTGTGTGTGTGTGTGTGTGTGTGTGTGTGTGTGTGTAAAGGTCAGAGACAACTTAACAGAGTCAGTTTTTACCTGACACTTTTTATGAGTTCAGGAATGTAGCTCAGGTTTTCTCCTTTATGTTGCAAGAACCTTTACATCTCTTCAGCCATGCAACAAGTAAAGTTTTAATCAGTGTGACAAAACCTATACAACTATTTGACAGACCATTGATGTATTTGCCTGAAATATGTACGTAATTTGCTACCGATTACAACAGATCTTAAGAACAAAGCTCCAGCTATTACAAAAAGGGCTGCTTCACTCTGGGTATTATGAATAAATTCACCAAACACACAAATAAGCTACTAATTTCAGTTGGACTTGTAATCATTTCAAATGATCTTCAAAATGCACTTAAAAATTAATCCAAAATGTAGTTTAATTATCCTTTCATCAAAAATAGTATACAGCTTTCCTTCTTTCATTCACTTCTTGGCCATTTGTCTTTTGCTAAAGACTGTTCCCTTCAGTTAGTCTCCTAGTTACCACCTTATAGTCTCATTATGTGTTTGATACTACAAACCATTTTGGTCATGTGAAGTAGAAAAACATGACAATTACATTCTGGAATAAGAATTGTTAAAAATAAATAGATAAATATAAGATGTTCAATGAAGGCTATAATTCATGAGATGGGGAGGGAAACTCAGTGAAAATGGTTTTATTTCCTTGCTATCTTTCATAGACTTTGCCGTATTTGAGAGTATCTGGAGGTCAAACAAATGCTTACTGAATTAAATGTGCATTACATTGAAATTAGTTGTGGTTATATATTCTAAGTGGACACAACTTGTTTTTTCTGAATCTACAGAATCCTTATTTTGCCAGGATAAACCAGAGACTAATTTTAGACAATGGCCTATCCTGTTCTCAATCTGGGATTGGGACTTCTTACTTGGTATGGAATTGGGAAATTCTGAATGCTTTTTCATTAACTCATTAATCTGAGAAGCCATAAAATTTCTAGCTGTAATTGTTTCATATCCCTGGTTAGATCTGTAACGTAGTTTCAATGGCCCGAAGTGGTTGTGTGATCAGCAGTTGTGGCATGAAATAAGGAAGTGTTGCTGGACATGAGTAGTGATAAAGCCCTAAGAACAAGTGGGAAGGCAGAGGATGAGGAGAAGGGGCATGGCCCCACCTCCTGAACAGCAGAAACACAGCCTTTCCCCTTTCTGCCTTCGCTTTCTTGCTTCAGTTGTTCATATCTTACTACATGATCTCCATCCTGCCACATGGGACTCTTGTTGTTCAGTAAGGCTTAACACACTGTGAAAAAATTCAGTCAGAAAATTAATTTCCCTGGATGAACTTCTAATCACCCGTTGGATTTCCCCTTTCCTTGTTTTATTCAACCATCAGGCGAAGGATGATTAGTCTTCTAGAACCCTCTTCCTTGCTCCTGTCAGTCTCACAGTATAAGATATATTAGTCCCACTGAATGACTCACATGGCTTTAAATTTTCATAGATGGGATCTCATTCTATTTTCAAATTGACTGGAAGCACATTTTGCCCATTTATAAGAAGTAAAAAAAATAGATACACTAGTAATTTTATAAGTTCAGAGTGTGGTAGGGACAATTGTTTTATTTTAGGTGTTAATTAATTTCAAAGTCTTCCAACATACCATGTGAATTGCAAAGTTTCCAAAGCCGATGTTATGGCATATAAACTGCCTCAGATTGCAGTCCTGGAGGTTACTACTCTCATGGTTCATCTGTGATATTCTGTATTTACTCTAGAGTCTTTCAAGTTTGACTTATTCAACAAAATCCACTCTTCATTATTGTTTTTAAGGTACAGGGTTTTTATTCATCTCGTGTATTATCTACTTCATTTGAGTTTTAGAAGAAATTACCACATAGAGTAAACATTCTTTCCCACCCAGATGATCCTCTTTTACACATAAATTCCTCCGTGGTCCATCAGTCTTCCACTCTTTTCCTGCACACTTCCTCCATGATTGTAACTATTCTGCAACTTTATATGTTAATCAGCCTCTCTTATAGTATTATTCCAGGTCAGGTCTTCAGCATCTGACCCATTTGTGTTCCTTTTCCCATTATCTCTTGCTGTTCTACAGCAGTATACATATTATGCCTGTGCTCATCTAAGCTACTGAGCTCAAAACTCTGTTTCAGCCTCAGGAGCAAAAATAGCCACACATTAGCACTCTTACAGAATCCAAAGTTCTAGCTAGAATTTATACACACAGTAGACTTTTTTATAGCAAAAATATTTCATTTTTATTTTCTGTACATAATTTACAGTCACTTATACCCAACTTTATTAAATTGGGTATTTCTTTACATGTCAAATATTATTCCCTTTCCTGGTTTCCAGGCCAACATCCTCATCCCCCTTTTTCCTCCCCTTCTATATGGGTGTTCCCCTCCCCATCCTCCCCCCATTATCGCCCCCCCCCAAGAATAGTCACTGGGGGTCTAGTAGACTATTTATTTTCAGAGCAAAATTTTTTTTTTGCCAACACGTCATTACTCTATGAATATTTACACCAATGCAAAGCCTGTGCAACTCAAAGGAGACATTCTAGATTTTTATTTCCATTACTCTGGGTTTTCAGTTATACCTACCAATACCATCTAGATTTCTGGCTCGAAGAGTCATCAGGAAAAGGGAAATTGATTCCTTGTTGGAAATTTTGCCTATTAGTTGCACAGAATCCTCTTGATCGCCCTCCACCTGATACATTGATCTGTACATAATCCAGCTCTAGGGATTTACTGAGTATTCTATAATGCAAAGCTGGGCCAAAGTGCAAAGCATAGCTTACCAGACTAGTACTAGAGACCAACATTAGTGCAAGGCTTCATACATAAATTTGAAGTTTACTGACCAAGCAGTTAGAAGTTTTTTCCAATTTTATAAATATAAATAATAAAAATAGTTCATTAAAACAATGAACAAAATATTTTCTCTATACTACAGGTCAGAATATATTGGGATTGAATTAAAATATTTTATTACGGTCTTGAGATATCCCTGCTAATAGGTAAATGAACAAGTATCATTGATCATATTTTGTATTTAATTAGGCTCAATAAAAAATGAAGTTCTAGGGTCCAGAATTATTAATTTTAAGCATGCAAATGTTGAAATTAGCTACTTTTCCAATTGTTTTATTAGCATAATTATTCATGACACAATATCCTCATCCAAGACTCTACAATCAATGACATACTTCAGTTGTGGTGACACAAGTTAGGTTTTATGGAGATTCCACTTCCCATTTCATCTTCTGCATCTCTAGCATGGAAAGAGAAGCTTTCAGAGATTCTTTTCTGCACAATATATCAATCAGAGTCTTTAGGGAAAAGAGGACACATTGTGTTGAATAAGTAAATTTAAGTATCATTTTATAAGAGGTATATTAGGATCCCATCTTAGATAACATAACATCAAGGAATGGATGCTGCATTATGGCTGGAGAAAGACCACAGTATGTTTGAAACTTGAAATACAAATTACTATGCTTCACTTAGAGGCCAGGGAGATTCTAACAAGTCTAATGGACCTTTACTCCAATTTTTAAAATAAATGATATATTGCTTTACCATTAGGGTATATAGAGTAAGAGTGGACACTGGGAGTAAGAAAACTGAATAAGATATAAAACCATACTCTACAAAATGGAAGGCAAAGAAAGATAAATATTGTGTGGCCATTCTCCCACTTTATTATATACATAGCTCCTAACTTGTTGTAGATTATGACAATAACTATATAACTGCAAATAGTAAGTATGAAGAAAAGAAAATGAAATATAATGAGATATTAGATTCTGAGTCTATAGTTGGCCTGAACAGAGCACACTGAATAATTTAGGCCATGAAAAAAAAAAACTAGATACATAAGGGAGAATCATGAATGAATACATCCTTGGTATTAGGCACATTTTTTTATTTAAAGCATTTGAATGTTTTAAACTATACATAGTCTGCTAAGGAAAAATAGTACACAATGTCTTTAAGAAAATAATCTCTTTTGTAGCCTTCTTCATAGCACCACCTCTATGACATTATTTTGAAACACTGCAAGCTGTAAAACATAATCTGTGTCATAACATTGTTTTATATTATTGAGAACATTTTTCATTATTTCAAACAATTGTATGCCTCTCTTTGTTCTTTCTACTTCCTTTCCCAAATCCACTGTGATGACGATTATAAAATATAGTAACAAACATATCTTGATATAGTTAACTTTCCAGTTTCTCTGACAAAATACTCTGAACAAAAGCTAATTATGTGGGAAAGGACTGATTTTTAGGTTGGGCAGTAGAAGCTTAAGGTGGCTGCTCACTTTGCATTAGTAATTGGGAACAGAGAGGAAAGAGTGCACCTGTGCTAGTACTCAGGTTGCTTTCCTCATTTGATTTAGTCCAATGAAGCCCAGTCCATGAAATGCTGTTACACATATTAAAGTGGGTCTTCCCACATCAATTATCCCAATTAGAAAATTCCTCACAGGCATGTTCACTGGCCAACCAAGTCCTCCTCCCAGATGATTCTATATAGTATCAAGTGGATAGTCAAAACTAACCAGTCATCTATTCCAAATGGGAGAACTCAGTCATAATTAAAATTGCCTTTGAATGGGTGAATCTGCTAAGTACAAGCAGCATTATGAGAAATCATTTAACCTCCATCACAGGTAAAGAAACCGACGCAAATGTGTAGGCACTATGTCCAGGAATGCCAATCCCTGAATTCAAACTCAGGTCTTTCCACCTCTAATGCTCATGTTACTTAGCATCATATTCCATCCCCACATGATTTTCCCATTTAGTATAATTTATTTATATTTGCAAGACTGTAAAAGACTTTAAGCTTGGCTAGTTAGTATAGATTGTCAGCATTTGATTATTATTCAAAATGATCGTTAGCTTGATCGGAAACTATTGCTTCCTCCAATTAAAAGACTTAGTATGCCACAAACTTATTCAGCAACAGCTTTTTTAGGTACTGCACTATCTAGAAAGTCAGTTTGTGGAAGCATCCCTGTGACTCAAATAAGCAGAAAAATAGGATTAAACAAGCAGTTAGCAAATATATTGTCAGCCCAGTGAGCTGGGCATGTGTTATTTTCATCCAGGTCTGTGCCGTTGATGAAATGACCTCATTCTTCATGAGATTTTCTTTCTTTTTCTTCCTTAATATTTGGTCCTGTGCCTAGGTCATATAAATTAAATTATGCTAATGACTATTAGGAGGCAATATAATTGAATGGTAATTATCATAATATTTTATTATGGTTTTTATTTTTCTATCCAATACATACATAGTTAAGCTCTGACTACCAACCTCCATAATCTTTCCTAATTTTCACCCCACCACTACATTCTACCAGGCTCTACATTCTCACTTCAGATCTGTATAGTTCTATAATCATGGAAACATTTTGCTCAATATTTAGACACAAATGAGCATATTCTATAACTTATATAGAGGAAAGAGCAAAATTGGTGAATATTTTATTTATATTGGCCCTTTGCTTAAAATATTTTTTGATGCTGTAAATGTATGACTAGAATTCTAAAACGTGGTTTTACACTTTATTTCTGAAGCTCGCCACATGGCATTAGCAGAGGTTTTTCACTGCACTTCTGTAAGGCAGGCTCAGAGTCTGAGTCTACCACACATGGCAATTGGGAGAAATAAATTAAATGCCATAGGTTAACAATTGTTAATGCTTTTGGTTGTTTCCCCTTCCATAAATGACAGACAGCGACATATGGCTTTCTACAGGCTGAGATTTTGTACTGATGAGGTCATAAAGCCCATCCCAAGGCTGCTGCAACTGTTTCACATAAAACACACCTCTAAAGGGACCTGTAGTTCTGTGACACTTCTTCCAGGCAGCATCTTAGATCATTGAATAATATGAATTGTTTAACTAAACATCTTAGATTCATTCTTCTGTTTTATTGTAGGAAAATCTGATGGTTTCAGATTGAAAATGATCCCGTTTCTGCTCTTACGGGATGAAATGGAATATTTTTGAGATTGAATTTTTCTACACAGCAAATCTAAATAGTATGAGATAATAAAAAAGGACTCTATCCTAAGAAAAGTGAAACCTAAAAAAAGCATTACCCATCATCGTATGAGCATGAAAATGAATCATTCTCTTTTAAAAATTAATTTTAAACTATTTGTCAATTTGTTTTAGAATTTCACAGATCTGTAGAGTATATTTTGATCATGTATACTTCAGTGGCCTGCATCTTCATCCTAACTTAATAGCACCTTCTTTTTTAAAATATCCTGTGAATGTGATGGGTACAACATCATCTGTTAGAGCATAGGCAACCTACCAACAGCCATAGATCCAAAGGAAACTGACACCCCCTTTCCAACAGACACCACCTGCCAGTAACTCTCAGAAGTTGAATCTCATGAGCTCTTAACTCATGTATGCTAAAATGTTGACTAGTTTTCTCTTGTGTAGATGGCCACCACTGTTGTGAGTCCAGGCATGTGACACTTTACTCATTTCCAGAAGAAATTAATTTCATCAGTCTTCATGAAATATTCTTCTCTCACGAAGAGTGAAAGGTACTTTAGTTTATCAGCATTAGAATGAATATATAGGAAGGAGCTTAATGCTATATTTATTTAGCAAAATAACGGTAATAGGTTCTTCCACGGGGTGTATGATCTTTGCAGCTGCAGGATCTAAGTTTACATGACTCCTTATGTGGAGTCAGCCTAAACCCTATTTAGAAAGGCACTGGTTATCCTTATAGCATTTATTCCATCAATACACAGAATTACACAAATGTGCATATCTTTTTATTCTGGTCATTATTGTAGGTCATAGAGTTCAAAAATTGGAATGGGATAGACTATTGATGATTTTTCTCTCCCATCAGTCTGTAAATCAACTTAAAGCACTATAATAGCGACCTAGTGGTGCTAAAGAAGATCATATTTATTTCTTCAAGTCCTGTCACCTAAGAATAGGATCTTGTGATCAAGTGATAGTAGGAGAGTAATGCCAATAGCGTATAATGATTTGGGGCATCTGGAAACCCTAACACCTGAAAGGAATATCTCATATCTGACACTTGGATTTCTTTGGCCAGACAACTTATGGCTTCTGGAAGTAACACTGACCTTTGTAAAGGTTATGCTAATTTAACTATTTTAAAAGTACCTTTCAAAGGAAGCTTATAAAACATTAGATTACAATGATTTTTTCCTCAATCTCTTTAGTGTTAGATAGCCCTCTTCCTACTAAATCGTCTCTAGGTATCTTCCTATCCTTTCCCACTTAAACTTTTCTACCTTATGACGCTGTGTGTCTTTGATATGATACAGTAAGGATGTATCCTGTGGTCTTTCTCCAAAATGCATAATTACCAGTGCAATAATAATAATAAAGAAAAAAAACTTGGTTTAGTCCCCAGTGAAATAATTCTATCAAAAACTTCATCCCTATTCAAAACACCATGTAGTCCAAAAGAAAAAAAGAAAGAACAGAATGAAGGAACACAAAAAGACAAACAAGTAGGCAGGCAGAAAGACAAAAGGAAACACACACACACACACACACGCGCACACGCACACGCACACGCACACGCACATGCACACACACACAACACACACAGAGAAAGAGAGAGAGAGAGAGAAAGAGAGAGAGAGAAAGAGAGAGAGAAAGAGAGAGAGAAAGAAGGAGGATGGTATGGGGGCTTATGCACAGGTACTGGAAAAGGGAATAAAATTTGAAATGTAAATAAAGAAATATATCTAATAAAAAATAAAAGAATAAACAGAAAAACGTTCAAGATAAAAAGAAGATAATGGCGAAAACTAAGGAAATCTAAATAAAGTGTGAGCTTCAGTTCATAATAATGTATCAATATTAGTTCATGATTTGTGAAATTGAACAAAAGTAAAGTTAGATACTGATACCAGGAGAGGGTGAGTAAACACAGACTATTATCTTCACAATAATATCATGAAAAAATACTTCAAAATATTAAGTTTATGTGAAAGGCATTGTTGTTCCTTTTTATTCCTTCCAATTCGAGCCACTGCTGTAAGTGGAGCATTGTATTCACTTGAGAATTCCTGTACATCTACTTCTTGCCACCATAGATTCAGATTGGTCTCTTCTTCCAGTCCACATAACACTAGATAGTGCTTCATGGGACCAAATGTTCCTCGAGCATGGTGCTTACATTGATATGGATAGAAGAAATAAGAAATAATTAAAACTTGATTTTTAAATAAATTTCAAGTGAACTAGGCAGCCAACTAGATAGCATCAAATATGAGTATAGAGAGAATATTTGGAAAGAACAAAAGGGGCACCATAGGTAATGTATATATTTTATCATTGATAACACCATTACTTACAAATTGTTTGAGGATAATATTCCCATTTGGGTATTGAAATGAGGACACAAATATTTCTGGGTTTCAAAGACAACTTATTTTTCTCCTTTCATTAGTTTTTTGAGAACTTTATGTGGTCTATTTTGATCATATTCATGCCTTCCCCTACCCCCTTTCATCACCCACCCAAAGTTGTGTTTTCTCTTCTTTCAAAGGCTGTTAAACACAGTTTGTGCTGTCCATATATACCCAAATACGTGGCATTCCACTGGAGCATACACTCAACCTACCAGAGCTACAGCTCTAAGAAGATTGATGTGACTGGCAGACAAAAGCCTTGTTCCCATAGACATTGCACACACTCTGCATATGAACCTCATATATTATCATTGAATATATATGTTAGGTGATGGACACCTTCATAACTAGTATTTAGTGGAACAAATTACCATATATTATGCTGGATGCTAATTAGCATATTAAAATAACCTGCGTGCATATTCAATATCCTTGGTTGCAAATTATTATTAGTCCTATATTATAAATTGGAAAGTTGAGTCAGAAAGAATAAGTATTCATTTTGTTATATCTGATGAGTCTACCATGTGCTGATCTTTGGATAGTCCACTGAAATAGTGGAAATGGGGAGTGAAGAAATGGATGTGGTAAGAAGACAAGAAAAAATGGTGCTGATGAACCTACTAATCTGAACTTTGATGCAGAAAGTTGGATCATTTTTGCCTTTTCCTTTGTAGGAATGAAAAAAAAACAAACTTTTTTGTTTTTTAGCCTTTCTTCTTAATCTTCTTTCTTTCATAACAGCAAGAGAGCACTGAAAAAAATATCCAGTGATCACTGTACTTTCAATACAGAATTTCTGAGAGAAAGTGTCATTTTATTTAACACCTTAGGTTTCACATGAGATAAAGCTAAACCTGGGTACCATGTCTACTGGTGTATATTTGTTAGGTTAACCATTGGTAATAACGCTGTTCTTGTAAATGGGAATTTTCATTCTTCTCATGGAAGACTATAAAAAGAATTAATAATGGATCAAAGACTGAGAACATGGTAGGTATTTGGGGAATTTAAGAGCCATATTATTATGTATGTGGAACAAACAGAGTAGGGAGTGAAAAGAGAAAATATGTTGAAGGTTAGTTTTTAATATCTGCATGCTTTCTGGGTTTTATTGAAATTGTATTATGTTCTATAAGCTGGGGCTATGAACGACATTCTCAGTAGGGTTTGCTTTGTAGGAAGCCAACAAAATTAACAGATGGCTCCACTTTTCTTTTATTCATTGAACACAGATTACAGACTACACTAATAGTTAAATTCAGAATCCCAGCAGTTGAGCTTTGGTGGTCTGAAGACCAAACCAGAGCAAGAAAATGCTAATACATTCTTTATTTTCAACAGACTTAAAACACACACAGCTATGTCTGGTAGCACACATCTAATCCTAGCACTTGTGAGTTACAGCAGGAGGGCCAAAGTTAAAGGTCTTCTGTGTCTACCGACTGACTTTGACTCTAGCCTAGGTTGTATGAAATCTGATTTTAAAGACAAGGTAAGCTAGCCAAGCAAACATGATGCTACACTACCACACACACTCAGTCTATACATTATCTCCATTAGAAACAGAATGCACAAGTGAGAGGGGAACTGAGAGTTCACTGAGTTCATTGTTTGACACACTTCTGTGGGTTCATTTATAAGAGAAAATTAATAATTCCTTTTGCCCCTAAACATAGTTCTTTTGCTGTTGTTGTTGTTGTTGTTGTTGGATATTTTTTATTCACATTTCAAAGGTTATCCCCTTTCCTGATTTCCCAAACATAAACCTCCTAGCCCATACCCCCTCCATCTGCTTCTATGAGAGTTTTCCCCTACCCACACCCATCCCTTCCTGTCTCCTTGTCCTGACATTCCCCTACACTGGGCCATTGATCCTCGTCAGTACCAAGGGCTTCTCCTCCCATTGATGCCCAACATGGCCATCCTCTGATACATATAAAGCTGGAGCCATGAGTCTGTCCATGTGTACTCTTTCGATGGTGGTTTAGTCCCTAGGAGCTCGGGGTGGTTGGTATTGTTGTTCTTATGAAGTTGCAAACCTTTCCTCTCCTTCAATCATTTCTCTAACTCCTCCATGGGTATCCCGTTCTCAGTTCAATGGTTGACTGTGGGCATCTGCCTCTGTATTTGTCATGCTCTGGCAGAGCCTTTCAGAAGACAGCTATATCTGGCTCCTGTCAGCATGCACTTCTTGGCATCAGCAATATTGTCTGGGTTTGGTGACTGTATGTATATGGGCTGGATCACCATGTGGGGCAGTCTTTGGATGGCCTTTCCTTCAGTCACTGCTACAAACTTTGTCTTCGTATTTCCTCCTATGAATATTTTTGTTCCCCCTTCTAAGAAGGACTGAAGCATCCACACTTTTGGTCTTCCTTCTTCTTAAGCTTAACATCCTTAGTCATCAGGGAAATGCAAATCAAAACAACCCTATGATTCCTCCTCACACCAGTCAGAATAGCTAAGATAAAAATCTCAGGTGACGACAGATGCTGGTGAGGATGTGGAGAAAGAAGAACATTCTTGCGTTGTTGGTGGGACTGCAAGCTGGTAGAACCAATCTGGAGGTTTCTCAGAAAATTGGACAGAGTACTACCTGAGGACCCAGCTATACCACTCTTGGCCATATACCCGAAAGATGCTCCAACATATAACAAAGACACATGCTCCATTATGTTCATAGCAGTCTTATTTATAATAGCCAGAAGCTGGAAGGAACCCAGATGCCCTACAACAGAGGATTGAATACAGAAAATGTGGTACATCTACACAGTGGAATATTACTCAGGTATCAAAAAAATGACTTCATTAAATTCATAGGCAAATGGATGGAACTAGAAAATATCATCCTGAGTGAGGTAACCCAATCACAAAAACAAACAAACAAACAAACAAAAAACCAAACCCAGACATAGTATGCACTCACTGAAAAGAGGATATTAGCCCAAAAGCTTGAAATACCCAAGATACAATCAACAGGCCACATCAACATAATTCTTCTTTTAAAAAAAGAAATTGAATCCGTGAATTTTACACCATGCTCCCAATCCCACTCAACTCCCTGTTCCTTGATATCCACCCTCAGGAGACCCTTGAAGTCTCCTCAACAAAATAAAATAAAATAAAACAAACAAACAAAAAACCCAAAAAGCAAACAACCAAACAAACAAAAACAAAAGCATCACCCCCAAACCCATCCTGTTGTAGAATCTGCAGTGTGTCACATACTATACATTTTTGTCCAAACAACTTTGCTAGCAATTGCTCTTTGCAATAAGCCATTGTTATTGGAGGTCTCTAGGTTTTCCTTCAGTGTCAATACTGGATTCTCTCTGGGACTCCTCTTGGATATCCTGTTGTTGCCTTGTGACATGGAGATCCTCAAGCTTTGTATCTGCAGGACTGGCCCCTTAACATACTTCAGCAATTCCTAATGGGTTAGAGGTTGAGGCCAACTGAAAGCCCTGGAGTTGGCTGAGGGTCAGAAAGTCAGATTCTCTCTCTCTCTCTCTCTCTCTCTCTCTCTCTCTCTCTCTCTCTCTCTCTCTCTCTCACACACACACACACACACACACACACACACACACACACAAACGCACCATAGTGCAGGCTCTCCAGAACTGATATGCCCAGCTCAGCCAATGCTGCGGCTGGAAAGTGACAGGGACAGCTGTCCCACTCTTATGACCACCAGACCAGATTACCCACACCACTAGGGCCAGCTCTACTGTGCTACCCAGATAAGGTAGCGAGCCAATTCTCTCCAGTGATGCAGCTGCAGTGGCCAATTCTATGATCATGAGAGGAGACGTGACTGCAGCAGGAGCCACTACAATGTGTAAGTATGTGGTAGATTTAGGGGAGAGGAGAGAAGCTGAGAAGTTTGAACACTATGAAAATATGAGGAACTAGAGACACTAGGGTGGGGGAAACAGCCTCATGTGAGTAGCCAGCCCTGCCAAGTGAGGCCAAAGTAAAGTCCCAGCCCATGCTGCCCATGAGGGCCATGTCTTGGTCTATGAAAATACAGCAGCAAACATCCATGGCCCATATTACCACCACTGGTAATATGGCCATGTGGAATTTCCTGGTCTGTGTTATGCCCTTGAACCATGTGAATGTCCAAGGGCTGTTCAGAAATGGTTTTGGCCCTTACTGGCCAGGCACCTAGCCTGGGACAGATCTCTGTCCTTGGTGGTACAGGACAGCCTGCCCTGAGGGCATAAGTATGAAAGAGATGGCCCCAGCCCTCATCCTCAGTGAGATGCGGGAAAGAGGCCCTGGTCTCCTCAGTTGTAAACACGCTTCTGCAGCTCTTGAAAAACTACATATTTATGTGAAACTGTCTTTTCAACACTGATGGAGTTAAAATGAAAATAAAAACTCTAAAAAAACCTGTAAATGTTCTGCCCTGCAGTATCAAATACTCAAATATAACTTAATTTTATCTAAAAATATGCAGGCAAATCCTTTTCATTACAATGCAAATTTGCTTCCACCTTTTACCTGGGAATATAAGCATGTGTCCCAAACTATTTTTATTTTTTTAATATTCAGAACATGTTTTAGGATATATCTTTATGTGCATGGACATTTTGCCTTCATGTATGTCCATATACACGAATGTCTACTGTCCACTGATGCCAGAAGACTGTACTGGGTCCCCTGAGAATGGAGATACATACAGCTGTGTGGTTCCATGTCAGGGCTGGGAGGAGTCGAACTCAAGTCCATTCAAACACATAATGATTATTGCATCTTAAGACAATTACAATTGAGAGTAACTAATTGAAGATAGCTGACTGTGCTGAATCTAATAAAGCTTGGGCTTACCAGCAGAACTGGGTAACCCTTACATTATATCTCATAAACATCTTCAATTTGACAAATCAACTTGCTGAGCCCTTTGATTTTTCCCTGGGTAGAAAGCATATAAAAGGAGGAGCTTCTCATGTGCTGGTTTGTAGCAGGTTTTGCCACTCTTGACAGCAGTTGAGGGCAGTAGCAGGCAGAGATAGCAAGAAGCTTGTAGGGCTAATGCTCACATGTAGGTAGCAAGACAATGATTTATATAATAAATATTTGAACTCCTGTGTTGGCCTGGGAGAGAGCTGCTTCTACTTCTGTGTGCTCACAACTCTGCTTTGTCTGAGAAAACTTTACCTAGCTATAAAAATATAACCCAGGATATATATTTATATAAGTCAAATATTTATTCGTAGAAAAAAATTTACTTAAAAATTTGGAAGGGGATTGGAGGAGGGGAAATGGAGAGATAGGTGTCTTAGCAGTTAATGGTGCTTGATGCTCTTTCAGAGAAATGAATAATTTTTAAAAAAATATTTTTGATAATGACAGCCTTGAGAATTGTGCCTGTAGTAGTTCATCTTTCTACATACAATTTAAAGTATATTCATTATGTGTCCCCTTGGAAGCTTAGCTGTGAATAAATATATATTTTTCTCAGGGAAACTAAGCTTAAACTATATGTACTTTTTTAATGTATGAGACTATGATAATTATATTATATCTTCCTTCCAAACGCTTCAATGTATTTTTTCTTGCTCTCTTTCAAATCTATGGCTTATTTTTCATTAATTATTGTTGCTCATATGTATATTTTTAGGGCTAATCATTAGGTTTTGGGTAGACAGTTGGTGTATTCTTTGCTAGGGAAGACTGTTTCCTGTAGTTGTCTATAGTCCTTTGTGCAGGATTGAGGTTTTATGGGCTTTCTCCCATTCTATTTGTCATCCCTATTGGTTTGGTTCCTTTTAGAAAATGATCTTTTAGTTTCTAAGAAAAATCTGAAAATAATCTTACCATTTTATCCTTTGAATGGTAGAACGTGGTATGCATATCACAAAGCTCTGACATCAACACAAGCTTGTAAATTGATTTTGCCTTGTTGTATAGAAAGAGTGATGTTGTATTTAACCTGAATATTTATATAAAAATCTCTCAAGTTCTGCACATACTAGTCTTCACTCTTTCAAATAAAAAAGGATAGTGGATAGTACAATTTTATATTCAGTAAATTTTAAGTGATGATAAAATAATACACACACACATATTGACTAGTGAACATAACTTCAAAAGTAGAAAACACTATTAGCTTCTAATAGTGTTTAAATTTCTTGTACAAAGTAATAGCAACATAAAAGTTATGTTTGGGACAAATCATATAATATATATTCCTTAAAAAGTAGGTTTTGAGTATTTAATATATGTATGTGGCACATATATACAATTTTAAAACATAATGTAGGTTAGTTGTAAATAAGCACAAAATAATATGTAACATGAAATTTAAGACTGTATCATATAGGTCTTTTAATACTTAGGTAAACAGTGTTCTTTTTAATCTCAACTCCTAGAAAACCCAATGATGTCATATTTTAAACAACAAAAAATTTCCGTAGGTGCTTACTATATTTGAATTATTTTCATTCTTTCTAGATATTTTATTGGTGTTGAGGGCAAAAATCAAATTCTTGTGTATGCAATCCCAGCCCTATACTTCTGTATGGTGCTGTGCTGTGCTGGCTATAGCTACAGATCCCTACTGCCCAATGAGATTTAACTATTTCAACTTCACGAATTTACTCTTTTATAAACCACAACTTGTGACCAATAATAAATACTACCTTATAGGAGAAGGATGGAAAAACTATTTCAATCAGAAATCAGGTGTAGCTATTCTAATATCTGACAGTTTGTTTCAAACCAAATTTAAAGAGAAGATGACAGACTCTTTAGAGGCTTTAATGGAAAAATCCACCATTATAATATCCAAATTCTATGCATGTATGTACCAAACAGAGAGGCAAACAATTTCATGCAAGATTCATTACCAGAAACACAGAAATTCAGATGCAAATGTATTATATCCTCTTTCTTTCTTTTTATTTTTATTGGATATTTTAATTATTTACATTTCAAATGTTATCCCTGTTCCCAATTTCCACTCCTGAAAACCCCATTCCATGCCCCCCTCTCCCTGCTTCTGTGAGGTTGCTTACCCACCCACCCACGTATTCCCACCTCCCTGCTCTGGCATTCCCCTACACTGGGGCATTGAGCTTTAAGAGGACCAAGGGCCTTGCCTCCCATTCATGTTCTACAAGGTCATCCTCTGCTACATATGAAGCTGGAGCCATGGGTTGCTCCATGTAAAGTCTTTGATTGGTGGTTTGGTCCCTGGCTGCTCTGGTTGATTGATACTGTTTTTCTTGCTATGGGATTGCAAACCCCTTCAGCTCCTTTAGTCCTTTCTCTAATTCCTCCATTGGGAAATCCATGCTCAGTCCAAAGGTAGGCTGCAGGCACCTGCCTCCATATTTGTCAGGCTCTAGCAGAGCCTCTAAGGAGACAGCTATCTCAGGTTCTTGTCAGCAAGAACTTCTTGACATCAGCAATAGTGTCTGGATTTGGTGTCTGTATATGGAATAGATCCCCAGGTGTGGCTCTCTCTGGATGACCTTTCCTTCTGTCTCTGCTCCATACTGTCTGCCATATTTCTTCCTGTGAGTATTTTGTTCCCCCTTCTAAGAAAGCTGAAGCATCCACACTTTTGCTCTTCCTTCTTCTTGAGCTTCATGTGGTATGTAAATTGTATCTTGGGCATTCCAGACTTTTGGGCTAATATCCACTTATCAGTAAGTGCATACCATGTGTGTTTTTTTTTTTTTTTTTTTGACTGGGTTACCTCACTCGGGATGATATTTTCTAGTTCCCTCCTTTGCCTATGAATTTGATGAAGTCATTGTTTTTAATAGCTGAGTAGTACTTCATTGTGTAGATGTAACACATTTGCTGTATCCATTCCTCCGTTGAGGAACATCTGGGTTCTTTCCAGCTTCTGGCTACTATAAATAAAGCTGCTATGAACATAGTGGAGCATGCGACCTTTTTATATGCTGGAGCATCTTTTCAGTATATGCCCAGGAGTGGTATAGCTGGGTCCTCCAGTATTACTATGCCCAATTTTCTGAGGAACTGCCAGACTGATTTCCAGAGTGGTTGTACCAACTTGCAATCCTGCCAGCAATGGAGGAGTGTTCCTCTTTCTCCATATGCTTGAAAGCATCTGCTGTCACCTGAGTTTTTGATCTTACCCATTCTGACTGGTGTGAGGTGGAATCTCACAATTGTTTTGATTTGCATTTTCCTGATGACGAAGGATGTTGAACATTACTTTAGGTTCTTCTCGGCCATTCTCAATTCCTCAGTTGAGAATTCTTTGTTTAACTCTGTACCCAATTTATAGGGTTATTTTATTTGCTGGAGTTTAACTTCCTGAGTTCTTTGTATTTTTTGGATATTAACCCTCTATTGAATATAGGATTGTTAAAGGTTTTTACCCAATGTGTTGGTTGCCATTTTGTCCTATTGACAGTTTCCTTTGCCTTACAGAAGCATTGCAATTTTCTGAGGAACTGTTTGTCGATTCTTGATCTTAGAGCATAAGCCATTGGTTCAGGACATTTTCCAAAGTCCATGTGTTCAAAGTTCTTACCCACTTTCTCTTTTATTAAACTCAGTTTATCTGTTTTTTTGTGGAGGTCCTTAATCCACTTGAACTTGAGCTTTGTACAAGTCTTCTGTTTCAAATAAGAAGCAACGTCATGAGGTTAAAGGTCATACTGTTAGCTAACAAGATAGCTAAATGTGTGAATAGTTATGGCATGACTATTGTCCTACATAATATGATATCACTTTTAGAGGTTTAAGAAAAGACAGTGAAGATATTTTTAATTAAATAACTTTATTGAATTGAAGAATTTTTAATGACAAGTTTCATATACACTATCTGAATCACTTGTATATTGCTCTGGTAATACTATTTAGTATTACCTAATCTGTTAAAATACTCAGATGTATAAATATTTGTCTGTGAAGCTTGAGGAAAAATAAGAACTAACATTTACCTAATAAAGAATGAGATTCCAATATATCTTCAAACTGACATACTCATGTCCAGAATAATTTCTGTTCTCCATGAGTAAGTAACTCAATTATCTAAGGTACATGCCTTTTAAAACCCTGTCAACAGATTCCCATTGATTTCTTCTCAGTCATTATCTCTGATTAGAAGATAAAAGTATAATGAAGTATACAGCTTACATATTCTCAGAGAGCTGGTATCAAAATTGAAGCATGAACTATCTTATACTGGAGGGACACAGAATTTATATTTTCTTATACCTTTTAAGTCACCTTACTGGGTTTGACATATTTGTGCATAATTTAAATATCATTTAATATAATAAACCAGTAAAGTTATTTTATAGATAAAAATTATAGTTATCTCACTAATTAAGAATGTGTCTAGACATGTTAAGTAACCAGTTCAATAAATAATAAACCAGGAATGTTACTTAAGCTCAGATCCTTGACAACTGGGGGTGGGGGAGGGATTTAGTTTTCCAATGTTTTTCTGTGTTTCATGTGATTAGTCATCTTTTCATTTTAAAATTAATAAAGAGTATCTTTGCTCCTTAGGGTGATCTAAGGATCTAGATCACAGGTGATGCTACCTATGATCTAGCCGTGATAAGGTAAAAATCAATGTAGCCTTCTTGAGCAGCTGTAACAGGCATGGGCACTCTGGTCACACAAACCAGGCAGGGTAATATAAGATCCATATAACTAGTAATCATAAAAGGCCTAAGGAAAGTATAGAAAGAAATGTAGTTTAGTCTGTGAAAATAAATAATATATGTAGTATCCTCTTAGGCAAGTTCAACTCAACTCAGAAAAGTTTCTTGTGGCTTTATGATGTGCTCGCATTAATCGTCAGTAATAAATTACTTGCTATTTTCTTTTCTTAAGCAATATTTTTCATTAGGAATAAAGACTGAGCAGTAATTATGAAAAATTCATATGTTCTATGTACTTATTCACATCCATGACTATATATATTCTACATGCAAGAACACATTTGTAATATGTGTACATATGACCATGTGTGTTTTAGGTAAATAATAAGCTTTAAAATGTTAGTTGTAGTCTTATGAGAGGTAGGATGAAAATTCATATACTTTACGTATTCATTTTAGTTGAAGCGATCATATATAACATACTTTATAAACAGGTCACACAAATAAATATTGCCTAATTTCTAATTGCCAGGAATTTGCCCTCTACTCATTAACCAAAAGTGCATACATGATTAACTTTTATAAACACCTGTCAGATGATTGTAAAAGGTCAGTGCATGATAAGAGCTGTGATACTAATAGCTAAGGATATATGCAAGGAGGAACTTCAGATTGTGGGTAGGTTGTAAGCACCACTTCTTAGTTGTAAATAACATTTGATGATTTCTCCTGAAGAGGATACTGAAGAGGCACAGTTTTCACAGTTCATAGCAGCTAGAAAAATCTTTATCTGAAGATATTTGGGGGCAAGATTGCTCTCATGGAGAAAACTTTTAACAGTATTTCAGAATGCCTTGAATTCATATGGGTTACATTGGAGGCTGGCATCTGATTTTTATGTATGTTCTTTCTTTTAACAAGATTCTATCCAAAATATGATATTTATAAAATCCATGCATATACCCATAGTTCCATGGTTTTAATTAATTTATTTACTTTAGTGGATTATTGTGTGGCATATTCACCTATGTGGGCACAAACATGTAAAAGCAGAAGGTTGTATAGCCTACGCTATCATACTCCATTTTATTCCCTTGAGATAGCATCATTCCTTGAGTCCGGAGCTAGGCTCATAGCAAGCCCCAGGGATTCTTGTGTCTTCCTAATGTAGTATAAGGATTGCAGTACTCATCCTCTTTGATGTAGATGTTAGGGATCTTATCACAGACCCTCATGATTGTTTTCCAAGTGTGCTTGTTCACTGAGCCATCTCTCCAGATCTAGTGAAGATTTAGAAAATGTCATTTTGAATGAGGTAACCCATTCACAAAAGAAATCATACATGGTATGCATTCACCAAAAAGCGAATATTAGCCCAAAATCTTGGATTACCCAAGATACAATCCACATGAAGCTCAAGAAGAAGGAAGATCAAAGTGTGAATGCTTTAGTCCTTCTTAGAAAGGGGAAAAAATACTTATAGGAGGAAAGAGGAGAAAGTGTGGAGCAGAAACTGAAAGAAAGGCCATCCAGAAAGTGCCACACCTGGGGATCCAACCCATATACAGACACCAAACCCAGTCACCAAGCCAAGAAGTGCTTGCTGACAGGAACCTGATATAGCTGTCTCCTGAGAGGCTCTGCCAGAGCTTGACAAATAACGGAGGTGAATGCCTGCAGCCAACCATTGAACTGAGTTAAAGAAAGAATTGAGGAGCTTAAGCGATTCGCAACCCCATAAGAACAACAATACCAACCAACCAGAGCTCCCAGTGACTAAGCTACCATCCAAAGAGTACACACATGGACAGAACCATGGCTCCAGCAGCAGAGGATGGGCTTGTTGGGCATCAATGGGAGGAGAAGTCCTTGGTACTCCCAAGGGTTGATGCCCCAGTGTAGGGGAATGTCAGGGTGGGGAGGCAGGGAGGTGAGGAGGCAGTGAGGGATGGGTGGTTGGCAGAACACCCTCATAGAAGCAGGGTAAGGGGGGATGGGATTGGGTGTTTGTGGATGGAAAAGGGATAACATTTGAAATGTAAATAAAAATATATCAAACAAAAGAGAACTTTATGATGAATGGTACAGTACCTTACTTCTTCTTTAGTTTCTAAAAAGAAAGAAAAGTAAAATACAATGCTTTCCCCTTTAGTATCCGCAGAACACAGAGAGGTAGAATGCCAGCATGTCTCTGTAGACCATGATAGGAATATGAGTGAGCATTTAAATATTTCTTTCTGTCGATGAATATAGAAAAATAATAAGGTTTGTTCTGCTTCTGACAGTTGTCATCAATCTTACCCAGTTCACAAAGGTTTTACATGAAATAGTTAGACATACTATTCCTCTACAGTCTCAACTAATCTGAAATGAGAGGAAACTCAGCTATGTATTGACTTTATTCACTAAAACCTGGATTTAGTGAAATAAGGAGAAGAGATGACACTACATATGTAATGACACATGTATTGCATAATGGTTGTTCTCCTGCTTTCTATGGGTATTTATTTACAAATGTAGACTTTCACAGGACCTTTTAAGATGCTGAGATGATATACAAACTAAAAACTCCATGCCACTGGTCGAGACAAACAAGTTGTCTATACTTGATTGCCTCTTAGAATAGATGCAGGACTAACTACATGCTGTAGTTTTTAAATATTAGTGTTTAATCCACCTGGAATTAAATTATGTGCCATTTTGTTTAAACTATGAGTCAATGACTCTATTATATTCTCTTCTTTATCATATAGAGTAACTGACAAGATCTGTGCAGAAATTAGATTCTGACGTAAACTTGGGTCGTTAAACAAAATAGGTTTTGGGCTTAAAGTAGAATTACAGTGTAGTTATATCCTTTCCTTACCACAGATTGAACAAAAACAGTTGAGAGTTGAAGTAAGCAATGTAACCAAGAATCAAATTTAAATATTATCCACTGTGTTTATGGTTAGCTTGCTGTTAGAAACTCACAGGATTATATCAGAATGCTAGGGCCTAAAGAATGAGAAGCAGCTCCCTCCTACTGGACACCCACTTACTGCTGTATTAAGCACTTGCTGTTCTTACGGATTTTCATTTGCATGTAATGCTTGCAGGTGCACTCTGCCCCCACAGGATTAGAGCACCCATTTTGTCTTTAATCTTAAATTTTCTCTTCTCTGATCATGAAGTTTCTGTTTTATATTTTTATTATTCATGATGCTATAAACTATTATTCCCTTTGCTTTCTTTCATCCCTCTTTTTCTCTCTTCATTTTTTATCTTCTATATGTTTATTTTCTTTTTTCTTTTTTATCCTCTGACTGTTCCAATCCTGTACCCCCATCTCCACGTGGTTGTCCCCATCCCCCATCTTCACACCACCAGACCTCCCCACTCCCTGGAGCCTCAAGTCACTTGAGGATTAGATGTATCGTCTCTGACTGAGTCCAGACCTGGCAGTCCTCTGTCGTATATCTGTTAGGGGTCTCATATCAGCTGGTGTATGCTACCTGGTCGGTGACTCGATTTCTGACAGATCTTGCGGGTCCAATTAATTGAGATTGCAGGTCTTCTTATAGGCTTGCCCTTCTCGGTTTCCTCCAGCTTTTCCCTAATTCAACCACAGGGGTCACCGGTTTTGTTCATTGGTTGAGTGTATATATCTGCATCTGACTCTTTCAGCTGCTTTACGTGTCTTTTGGAGGGCAGTCATGATAGGCCCCTTTTTGTGAACACACCATAGCCTCAGTAATGGTATCAGACCTTGGGGCCTCCCTTTGAGCTGGATCCCAATTTGGGCCTGTTACTGGACTTCCTTTTTCTCAGGCTCTTCTCCATTTTGTCCCTGCAGTTCTTTCAGGCAGGAACAATTCTGGGTCACTGTTTTTGACTGTGGGATGGCAACCCCATCCTTCCCCTTGATGCCCTCACTGTCTTTCTACTGGAGGTGAGCTCTATAATTTCCCCTTCTCCACTGTAGGGCATTTCATTAATGAATATGTAAGTTATGTTTATTGAGTTAGCCATCACTTCTATCAGCATAGGCACAAATTCTAGGAACACATAGAAATAGATAATAAATAGGAATAAATAGAAATAACCTTGGAATCAAGTAATATGAAGCCAAATTCACACTTTTCCACTTATTAATTATTTAACCTAAGGTCAAATTATTGTATATTTCTTACTCTACGTTTCATCATGGAGAAAAATATCTATGAAATAATATTTCTTCATCATAGCTACTATAAGAATAAATAACCTATACGTAGACATTAATGGCTTTAAGTAGCATAGTGCATGTTAGAGAGATGTTAGAGACAGGAATAGACTGGACACTGCATCAACCCTATCACGCTCAGTTCCTTTTCAAGCAGACCACAGACCCAAAACCTCAATAATGGGATGCCTGGGACTGAAAGAATAATGTGGAATTTTTGTCTCTTAGTTAGGGCCAATTCTTACATATGAATAAGCTGGAGAATTCTTCAGCATCTCCTGTCATATTTTTTGTCAGATAAAGATATTTTTCTATCACATATCACTGAATGGATAGGGAAAATGTCATCCTCTTCCATGGTTATTGTCATAATATACTTGAATACCTTGATGAATCGATCTACTTGTTTCAATGTTGCATATCTTAATTTTGCTCTCAAAGAACTACAGTTTAGGTACAGTTTATATACTTATCTTATTTAGAATAAGATAAGAAACATGACCATGAATTTGTTTAATTAATGCTAATAATGATATAAAAATTTAAATGGGAAGCAAAGAAGAGGCTAATTTGTTGAGAAAATTAAGCAGATGCACTCACTGTGGGCATTAATTATAGCTCACTGGGGCTTTGTTAAGGCAGGCTAGCAGGTTCCAGGTCACTGTGCTTTCTTACAAAATAGTCTTAGTTATTTCACACCATAACAGCAAATAGTGTTTCATAAATTTACCCATCTAATCTTTTAAGCACAGAATCCCTTACTAGTTCCTTGCAAACCAAAACCTCCCAAAGATGATCAATACCATTAATATTTCACAATTCCTTACAATTGTGTACCATATTCCAAAGATATCACCTTCGTGTTCAGAAGCTCATTCTGTGGAAGTCAACTGATCAAGAATTTCTGCTGCGAGAACCCTCTGTGTTTATCTAGAAGGATACGATCTGGATCAGGTAAACTGAGGTTGGAAGACCCAAACTAATTTATGGGCAGCACTACTCTGTGGACTAGGACTCCAAATTGCATAAAAAACATCTAGGTAAATACTGTCTTAAGTATTGTATTCTTGCAGAAAACCTCATGACCAAGAAACAAATTTGGGAGGAAAGGGTTTGTACAGCATACACTTCCACATCGGTGTTCATCACCAAAGGAAGTCAGGACAGGAGCTTACACAGGGCAGGAACTTAAAGGACCTGATACAGAGGCCATAGAGGGGTTCTATTTACTGGATTGCTTCCTCTGGCTTGCTTATATTGCTTTCTTATAGACTCCAGGACCACAGCCCAGGGATGGCACCACACATGTAGGGCCCTCCCACCCTTGATCACTAATTGAGAAAATGCCTTACAGCTGGATCTCATGGATGCATTTCCTCAAGGAAGGATCCTTTTTCTGATAACTCCAGCTTGTATCAAGTTGACACACAAAACCATCCAGTACAAATACCAACATTTGTGACATTTATTACTCTCCTTTTCCAAATGTGGATGCACTGTAACCAGAAGCCTCTGGCTCTTGCTCCCATGTCTTACTGTCAGAATTGAATACATTCCTCAGGAATTTAAGCCCAAATAAACCATTCTTAAGTTGCTTTTTCACTGATGTTTTGTCTAAGCAGTTTGAAAAGCAAGTAGCACACCTTCTCTTTCACCTTCATTATAGAGTATCCTTCTTCCCAGTTCGTATATTTTAATCATGTCGTTTGGTGTGGAGCAGTCTGTGAAGATTTTTGTCTCCTAAGTTTATTTTAGAAGTCCACATGCTTTTAATTTGCCCATAAAAATTTTCAAATTATATTTAACACCTATTTCCCCTTTCATACATTGTTTAATATATGTGTCCTTGCTACAGAGGTATTTGTAAGTTTTTGCTTATATGTAGCATTATGATGTAGTTAAAAACTAGAAAGAGAATTAAAATTAAGGTAGGAAAGAAAAACTATGTTCAACTATCTATTCCTTTCTATCTAACTTGTTTTTGCTTTTATATTTCACTTTTTAATACCCTATAAAATGGTCACAGGTAGTAAGTTTGGCTCATTTTTTTGAGATGTTCAGTCCACTGTTGTGTATTTTCCATTGTTTTGGATCCCATAAGAAGGTTGAAGAATATGATGGTCAGTGGGCATCATAGAAGACAGCTACTTATCTTGTATCAACTAGAAAGTAAAAGACAAGAGATGGGATAGTGTTAGTACCCAGCTAGCCTGCAAAAGCACTTCTCTAGTTCCTCCAGGGAGGTCCCACCTTACAAAGCTTGCACAACCTCCCAGCAGGTTTCCATTTTCTGGAGACCAAGTCCTGAACAGAACATGTTGTGAAAATTTGGATTCAAACTATGACACCCGGATGGAGTCCCCAGTAGTCACTGGAAGTCTGTCTGTTTTCATTTAGTCATATATAAAAGAGTTCTTTTATATCATTAATTCATAAACTAGAAAAATATGTGATACACAGTTCACTCAGTAGAACATAAGACTCATATATCAATATCTGTCTATCTATCTGTCTGTCTACTATCTATCATTTTATTAAAAATCTCACATCTTGCAAATGCTATGATATTATGACGGGCATGTATAATTTTAATGAGTATGTCTATATAAAGTTTCAGTCATTTTCTGCTATACCAAAGCTTGTATAATTATATTCATCTTAGTCTGAGAATGCTTATTCTATATGATATTTTTTTTTCATCCTACTTTCACATTTCTCTGATCTTTGGACATTTGCATTTTTTCCTCAAATAGCTTATACTATTTGGAGAAAAATATATGTAAAATGTTTCTAGGCCAGATTTCTGAGTCAGGGATTATATCCATTTTTTACTTTCTACAGCTCTGGATTTGTTAAGAGATTTGAATGATTTACATAATTTATGTGGGTCATGTTTATATGGTATTATAATGGAAAAAGCTTGCATTTTGGAATCACAGAACTCATTGAAAATTCTCATTATGTGTTTTTTCCCTGTTTATGGTTTAGTTTGTTTAGTTTTGTTTCTTTTTTTTTCTTGAGAAAGGCTGGATTCATACTTTTTTGTTTGTTATTGGTTATTTTATTTATTTACATTTCAAATGTTTTCCTACTTGCTGGTTTCCTATCTGCAAGCTCCCTATCCCATTCCCTCGCCCCCTGCTACTATGAGGTGCTCCCAAACCCATGCACCCATTTCCACCTCACCCTAGCATTCCCCTAAACTTGGGCATGGAACCTCCATAGGATCAAGGGCCTCCCCTCCCATTTATGCCAGATAAGGCCATCCTCTGGCTACATATGCAAATGGAGTCCTGGGTCCCACCATGTGAACACTTTGGTTGGTGGCTTAGTCCCTGGGAGCTCTGGGGAGTCTGGTTGGTTGATTTTGTTTTTCCTATGGAGTTGCAAACCCCTTCAGCTCTTTCAGTCCTTCCCCTAACTCCTCCATTGTGGTCTCTAGGCTCAGTCTGTTTATCTGCATCTGTATTTGTCAGGCTCTGGCAGAGCCTCTCAGGAGACAACTCTACCAGCTTCCTGTTAGCAAGAGCTTCTTGGCACCAGCAATCGTGTTGGCAGATGGGATAGATCCCTAGGTGGGGCAGTCTTTAGATGATCTTTCCTTCAGTCTCTGCTCTACTCTTTGTCCCTGAATTTCCTTTAGATAGGAGCGATTCTGGGTCAATATTTCTGAGATGAGTGGGTGCCATGCCTAACCACTGGATATGGTTTCTACATGTTCTTTCTCCTTTTTGTTGGGTATTTCAGCTAATAACATTTCTTTTGGATCCTGGGAACCTCTTGCTTTACCAGCATCTGGGACTTTCTAGTGGCTATCCCCAGTGCCCCATCCCCCACTGTTACATATTTCTGTTCAAATCCTGACCTCTGTACTTCTCCCCTGTCTTCTCTCATACTTGATTCTGCCCCGTTCCTCCTGCCTCCCTTCTCTCTCCCTTCCTACACACACACACACACACACACACACACACACACACACACACACACACACACACACACACACACATGCTCTAAGGAAAATGTGGAAGGGAGTTAGGACTCTAATTACAGGGAAAGATAAATACAGGATAACCATAACTGTCTCTGAAAAAGTTATTAGGAGGCATACTATCAACAGTGTACTTTAAAAACAACCTATACTACACTGGAAGTATATACATGCATCGTTGAAATGAAATTATCTCATATGGCTTGACAATGCTTACTTCAAGAGGCAAAGATCATCTAATGAAAACTTCAACACCAAGCATAAGAAGCCCATTTTCAGCGTTTGGTCAGGTTTATGTACAAAATCCCCAAAAGTTGCACATTATTGCTGATGACCTTGGTTACTCACTGCAAAGAGGGAAGGCAAGTTTCAACTGCTGAAGAAAGCACACATTTCAGACACAATGCATAGGACCCTGAGCCGAGACTGAACTTAATGTTTCTTTCCTGAAAAATGGTTTTCATGGTTCCAGAAAGTACCATGCAAGGGAAGAAAATGACCTCCTCTTCTTCTTCTTCTTCCTCCTCCTCCTCCTCCTCCTCTTCCTCCTCCTCCTCCTCCTCCTTCTCCTCCTCCTCCTCCTTCTCCTCCTCCTCCTCCTCCTTCTCCTTCTTTTGTAAATATAACAACTGGAGCAAACAATATTCTTACCCAGCTATGTAGCCTATCAACCATGACAGTGACCAACATGGCATATAACCCCAATGTTGCAGTACTGGCACACATACGTTTGCAGTAACTAAAAGCAGCCAACTTGAACTTAAGATACACTCAATAAGAGGGGAACCATATCTGGTACCAGAAAAATAGCCAACTTTTCATGGTTAGTGAGGTTATGTACCTTAAATAAGAATCTACTACTACCACTATACCATATCAACATAACATCTAACACTACCTTAGATATCTGTACTTATACCACAGTTAATTGTAGCCTTCACCCCTTTATAATGAAACTTTTTCTTGCAATAGACAATACCGTTATACAATGCCACAGTCATTCAAAATGTAGATTTTTGTACCCTAATACCAATAAATACAGTTTCAGAACACTCTTTTGCATAAGGCTTAAAGATCATTTCTGAAAGGGAGGGTGGGGGTGCAGAAAGATTTTAAGAGCCTGAAAATTAAGGAGTTTGCTCTAAGACTATGTTCTCTAGTAATCTCAGATATTACACTCATAAGTCTTACCAACATGATTCCTTAAACGTGAGCTGAAGAAGCTTAAAAATGATCGATATTTCACAGCAGATGGAGTCCACAATGCCTCCACCCTACATGAAGACCTATAGGCAAATAAAGAAAGCTGAATTAGAGTTTGGTGATGTCCCATCAATCCAAGCCTACTTGTCCACTGATTCCTTGATAAAATTTTATTTTAGGCTCCTGGTATTAATTGATAAACTCAACTATCCCCTAAATCCAAGCTTTGCTTTTTATTGTTCATTAATAAAAGAGGTTAAGAAAAAGAGATACATAAAAGGTATTCAGCAGTATTATGTTCTTATACACCATTAAAAGCAGAAGGACTGTAGCTCCTTAGGATTATAATTAGTTTTAGGAACAGAGGTATTCCATGTCATCTGACAATGAGAAATTATGGCAAAAATGTAGTGAAAGCAGAAGCAAAGGGACGTATTAGATGTACTTAGAAACCTACATGTCTGTACCATGATATTCATCCTCTAATAACACTTTCTACACATTGTTTACTTGTGTAATGAAAATAAGTAATATTTCATCACTAGCTTAGATCTAAAATCACAAAGTGTCATTTTAATTTAACCCTAGAATTGCATATTGAAGTGAACCCAACTATTTTATATATATGATATTTATATGTGGATCTACTATGCATACATTTCATAAATTTGCATACTTGTGTGTAATATATTGGCTACTATAAGTAATATATTGGATATTATATATAACATGCACATGCACATACATGTATACATAATATCATATTGGTATAAGAAATTGTAAAACACAATATAAGACTTACTGAAAAATGGAAAACTGGAACAACTATTAGATGAAAAATGCTCAAAAAATAACATTTTTCAAATGTTTATATGGACATTTGAAGAGATGTTGTTTTTTGAGCAAAAAGAATAACATTTTGCTATTGAATTCACTTTAGATGACTATTTTATATCTGGTCTTCCCTCAGGCATAAAACATAATCTGCTTTATGTTCAACCATCATCTTGATTCTGTTTTTTCAAGATTTGTGTAAGTTAGGTGTGATCTCTTTTTATTCATAGATGTACCAGTTCATTTGATTTTAACACATATAGATTACTTGGATATATTGAATGAGCAGATGCAAGATTTTTGGTATTAGGGACCTATGGACATTTCTTGTCTTTATGGAATGTTCCAAGTAATAGGACTGAAATATTAACAAGATCACTGGGCATGACTCGTGGGTAAAAAGGTAAATAGATTTTGTAGGCATATCATTTTCTAGCTACATGACTTTTAAAAATAGCTGGTGATAAATATTAAAATTCATTTAATAAAAAATCATGAGATTATAGTATCACAAAATGGACTAAACATTATAGGCAATAATACCTACTACACACTTGCAAGAATTCAAAGAAATAATATACAAGAATATGCTTTTTTATCTATGCAATATGTAAACGTGAGTGGCAATATCATTTTGTTAGAGAGAGACAGAGCTACCTTATTAGCTATACAGATTGTAAAATATAGTAATCTGGGTATAACGGAGTTATTACCAATATACTCTAGTAGATACATCGTTTCAAATGGTGTTATGTGGCAGAAATGACTGATATATTTAAACCTTAAGTTATTTAAATGTTCAAAGTTAATATCTCAGCTATTTCTATTTAAAGTTTATTCTATATGTATCATTGTTAAAGTATTAAAATCTTAGTATTAATTAATACCTTGTTCAAATGTTATATTTGAGTCCTTATTGACAGATAAACAGTTTCCATGTTCTAAGAATCCCCATATTATATATTCATCTCATTGCATGATGTATCATACTACATTTCAAATTTTATCTCTTCAGCTCTCCACTTTAAATCTATTTCTGTATTGGCTGATTATATCTCTAAAGGTAAAGATCTTAAAATGTCTAACAGGGACATGTTGCCTTAACTCCTTTCATGGCCCAGAGTTTTCAAGAAGCCTACAATCCACCCATTTCTTTTTTTATTAACTTGAGTATTTCTTATATACATTTCGAGTGTTATTCCCTTTCCCAGTTTCCGGGCAAACATCCCCCCTAATCCCTCCCCCTTCCCTTCTTTTTGGGTGTTCCCCTCCCCATCCTCCCACCATTGCCGCCCTCCCCCCAACAATCTAGTTCACTGGGGGTTCAGTCTTAGCAGGACCCAGGGCTTCCCCTTCCACTGGTGCTCTTACTAGGATATTCATTGCTACCTATGAGGTCAGAGTCCACGGTCAGTCCTATTACAGCACTGTAGTGATCTGAGTTTGATAACATTCACTCAGACGACAGTGTCATGAGGGACAGGGTCATGTCTAACGTGATTTTTTTTCCAGTACTAGGACTATCCTGAGAACATAATAGGCAATTATAAACATAATATATAATAGTCTGTGTAAAGGAGTATTCCATAGTTTGGATAAGGTTAGTTATCAAGGACAAATGGGCTAAATTCCTATGTAATTTTATTAACAGGGAACAAAATACTCACAGGAGGAAATACGGAGACAAAGTGTGGAGCAGAGACTGAAAGAAAGACCATTTTGAGACTTGCCTCACCTGGAGATCCATCCCATATTCAGTCACCAAACCCAGACAATATTGCAGATGCCAAGAAGTGCATGCTGACAGGAGTCTGATATAGCTGTCTCCTGGGAGACATTTTCTGAACCTGAAAATAGAGAGGCGAATGCTCGCAGCCAACCATTGAACTGAGAACAGAGTCCACAATGGAGGAGTTAGAGAAAGAACTGAGGTAGCTGAAGGAGTTTGAAACCCCATAGGAAGAACAACAATATCAACCAAAAAGATTCCCCAGGGCTCCCAGGGACTAAACCACCAACCAAATAGTACATATGGAGCAACCCATGGGTCCAGTCACATATGTCAGCCACATATGTCAGGCACATATGTAGCAGAGGATGGTCTTGTCAGGCATCAGTGGGAGGAGAAGCCCTTGGTCCTGGAAGGCTTGGTTCCCCAGTGTAGGGGAATGCCAGAGCAGGGACATGGGAGGGAGTTGGTGAGTGGGGGAGCACCCTCATACAAGCAGGGGTAGGAAGGATGGGATAGGGAGTTTCTGGAGGGGAAACCAGGAAAGGGGGATAACATTTGAAATGTAAATAGAGAAAATATCCAATGAAAGAAGAGAATAGGAAAAAAGATGATACAACCTATGAACATATTGGGATATCAAAAAATAATAATAAAAAGTTTTGGGACCAAGCAGAGGTATGACCCAGAGGTAAAGGTATGAAGGCTCCACCTTCAGAAGCCATGCAACGCTATTTTGTCTGACTAGTCTCCACACATTTTGGGACTGCTTCACTTTCATATGTGCCCACCAGTTTACTCCATCAAATGAGGTGCCTGACAGATGTGGCCATGCAAGCTTGGACTTTCTTGGGTTAAGGAGTATGGGTCCAAATGAACCCTCCCCTTTTTTTAATAATATAGCTAGTCTCAGATACATTTGCAGCAACAGAGAATACAGCAAGTCAAAACAAACATAAGTCTTCTGTTTATTGGACAATATCTCTTCTTTTGAAAAACATTTTATTGAATATTTTATGTATTTACATTTTAATGTTATCCCCTTTCCCCCCTCTCATCTCCCCCTTTCCCTACTTCTGTGAAGATGGGCCCACTCCCACTTACCCATTCCCTCCTACCTTCTTGCCTTGGCATTCCTCTACACTGGGGCATCGAGCCTTCACAGGACCTCTCCTCCCATTGATGCCCAACAAGACCATCCTCTGTTACATATGTGACTGGAGCCATGGGTCCATCTCTATGTACTCTTTGATTAGTGGTTTAGTCCCTGAGAGCACTGGGGCATCTGGTTGGTTGATACTGTTATTCTTCCTATGAGGTTGCAAACCTCTTCAGCTACCTCAGTCCTTTCTCTAATTCGTTCATTGGGAATCCTGTGCTCAGTTTGATGGTCAGTTGCAATATCTTTTAAACAAAATGTCTGACATATTTTATTGAAATATGATCCCATCACATTCCTCATTCCTGTTCTTCCCTCCAGGCTCTCACAGGTGTGTATGTGTGTGTGTGTGTGTGTGTGTGTGTGTGTGTGTGTGTGTGCATGCACACACATATATATGCAATCTACTATCTACTATATCTGGTTTTTGTTTTCTGTGCATCTATGGTTTCAAAGCTGAATGGTTTGTATTGGATAGTATTGGGCTCATTTCTGAGAGGCAAATTCTCCCTACCTTACTAGTCATTAATTTAGTAGCAATGGAACCATGTGAAATTTTTTTTCCATATTAGCTAATTTGTTGATACTACCATTGTTAAGACCTTGTTCATACAATCATTTTTAGGAGAGACTGTTTTAAGCAGACTTTCTGGTATTTTGCTTTTCACAATCTTTCTAGCCATTCTTCTACAATGCTTTCAGAGCCAGACTGTTATATAGATGTTTCCCTTGAGTCTGGGCTTCTCATGATTTGTTGATCACTACATTGTGTCAAGTTGTGGTTTCCAGTGATGGTTTCCATTTTCTGAAAATAATTCTCTTTAGTAAGGGTGATGAATATATGTATCTGTGGATATAAAGTTTAGATTTAGGATGAAGTATGGTATTATGTTGGTTTTAACAAAGTGGCAATAATAAATTCTTATCTGAGTCCATAAACCCACTATCCCTTGGGATTTTGGTGGGATTTTCCTCCTGTTAGGTATACCTTAGGTTCAATTATACAGCTGTTGGGTAAACTAATAGATGAGTTCCACTTATTACACCTTTATGAATATCTTGTCATACTCATCATTACAGTCCTTCATAGATGTTGTCACTGCATATAGTTATTAATTGCTTCCCTTGCTTGGCAGAAAGAGATTATCTGCTGTCATGGAAGTTGACTTAAAAAAGAGGATTTCAGGTCAGTTCCTGCTCAAATAATCGAGTTCCATGTCTTCAGTGTATGGTATTTATAGAAATAAGGGGTTAGCTTCAACTTCTGAGAGGCAACAAATAGCAACAGCAATAAGCCTATATTGTTTTGGAACTTATTTGCCCTATTGCCACTACCACCTTGTGCCTGATACTGGTGTATTTGTTATTCTTTAGTTCTTGTCTGGGTTATAGTTCTTACAGAGAGTATCGTCAGCCCATGTGGTGCACTTGTATAATGTGCGCATGTGCATGTCCGTGTGTGTGTATGTGTTCGTGCGTGCATGTGTGTCCTTGTGTGTGTGTGTGTGTGTGTGTGTGTGTGTGTGTGTGTGTGTGTGTGTGTTAGGCTTGGGGCCTGGTCTTCAACTAAGTGTCAAGGATGGAACACTGAACAAAAATCAGAAACCCTTTTATGTTATATTCTACTGACAAAGTTGAAGATTTAAAGTACACAAACCCTAAAATATGCTAGTGCATAGTGGATTAGATCAAATATTAATATTAACCCCTGGGCAAGGCTTACTTAGAAATACTTTGAGTGAGCTGACAACGTGTGAGGTGACTGGGACTTTGGAGGTATAAGATGTTGAGGACCAGTATGGAATCCACATGAGTGAAGAGAAGCCTTTGCGCTGTTCAGGGAAGAGGTGTGATATTACTCCATTTCACTCAAGATAAAGAAATCTGCGTACACTCAGGTGATCCTATCATGTGCAGTGGGTAAATGCATTATGCAATCATTTCCGTTCCTTTGTTACATTTTACTGATAGAAAATACATACAAATTAATGTTACCATTGCTATAGGTGGGACATTTGTATGAATAAAGCAGCCAGTAAGCTTCAATGACATGTTATCAAGAGAGTGACCCATCAAGATCCATTACAAAACAGGTCTGTGATTCAATAGGAATCAGCAGCAACAATTATTGATGTTAGTAGCCTCTCATCTCTGAATATTTTTTAGGAAGCAGGAACCCAAAATAGGATTTTTCTGTGTACTTTACCTAATGTTCTTGAATAGCAAGCTCAATGAACATCCGGTTTGCTAAATATATCCAGCAGCTCTTTCTCTGATGCAAACAGCCTACTCACTTTGATAAAATCTTTCAGCTTGTCATGACTTTGTTTAAAAATATATTGGCTTGGAATTCTCAACTGCTACCTAGGTTTAAAACTACATTTTTTTTCTAACATCAATACAGTTAGGGAAAGTATAAGCCAAAAATGTTTCAATTTGAAAGATAAATTAATTTAAGCCAAGATATTTGGAAGACTCTGTAAGCTTTAAGCACTGACTTTGTGCTACATGCCTTTTAGAAGTGTCATTACCCTATTTTAATAACAATCCAGAGGGAAATGAAAAGTCACAGTACCTAGGAGTATAAGTGGTTTTATTTCTATGTGAGTATGTTATGAGATGAGAATATTAAGAACAAAAAGCATTCAGAATGTTCTGTTCCTTTTCTATGACAATTGGTCAAAGTATGCTATTTTTCTTAATTTTATTTTTAATGATTTGGTGTTAAAGTCTTTGGACGATGCCAAAGAGAGCATGCTAGACAGTTTTTGACAATAAAATTTCTATTGAGATAATTGTACATTGAGAGGCCACACATTATTACCAGTTTACCAGTATTATTCAACAGTTTATGCAAACGGGAAGCCCAACCTTGACAACAGCACAGCTGAGAAATACTCCAGTTTGACTGCCAAGCAGGTACGCATTATTATTTTTAATAGCGACATTCATTTCCTTACTACCCTCTATCCCCATACAGCATGTTCTCCACTTCTGTAATTCATCTTAGTAATAGTATGTAAAAAGAACCATACAAGATATGGTTTGGGGAATATTTGCCCTTCCGCATACCATACTTCTCTGGAGATCTGTGGATGTTTCTTAGTTGTTATCATCCATCCACTACATTTTATTAGTGGCCATGGGTTTACCACCCATTAAACTCAGACTGTTGTAAGAAATCTGACCTGATTTCAGTTTCTGACTGCAGCAAGTAAAGCTGATATAAACAATCAAGCAGGGGTTTGTCTTTTCTTAGCTCTTCAGAATCGATATGTGAAGTATAGTTCCTGGGTTATATGATAGCAGAAAACTTACTTTGATAATTGATTTTCAAATAAATTTGACAAATTGCTTTCCAGAGATACTGTGCTATTTTACTTCCTTGAAGTAATGCACTGACTGTAAGAATGTCCTGTTTATACCTGATCATTTTTGTAAGCGGGGTGATATCTCACCATGGTTTTAATGTGCATTCTCTGGTGGCTAATACTCTTGAAGTTTTCTCTCTCCCCCTCCCTCTCTCTCTCTCTCTCTCTCTCTCTCTCTCTCTCTCTCTCTCTCTCTCTCTGTGTGTTTAAATTGGTATTAGTATATTACCATTACTCAAATTTCTCATCAGAACTTTGCTCATATTAAAACTACCGGATGTGTAGTGTATGTACGGTGTGTTGCTATGTTCTGCCAATTTGACACAAGCGAATGTCATCTTTGAGAAAAGAACCTTAACTGGAAAAATGTTTCTAGCAGATTGCCTAGGCAAAGTGTATGAAGTCTTTTCTTCATTAAGGTTTGATGTGGGTGGGGGTGTGTAGCCTTCTGTGGGCAGTGTCACTGCTGGGCAAGTGTTCATGAGTTGTATATGAATGCAAATAGAGCAAGCCATGGAAAGCAAATCAGTAAGTAGCGTTCCTTCATAGTCTGTGCTTTAATTCCCTCAACCACTATCATGCTCTGAGTGAGTACTACCTAGACTTCTCCCTGTGATAAGGACATCTGAAGACAAAGAAACCCTCTCCTTCCTAAGCGCCTTTTGGTTATGTTGTTTATTACAGAAATTAAAAGCAAATTTAAATATGGACAATTGGAATTTGTCAGTTATTTACTTTTGAGAGTTTTTATGTATTCTAGGAAGTAATCGTTTGTTGAATGTGCAGGTGAAAATATTTCCTAACTTGTAGCTTGATTTTTGTTTATTTATTATAATACTCTCAATAAGGCCTTGAGCAGGGCAATTTTTAATAAAGCTACACTCACCAGTTTTCTCCTCTATGTATTTCACTATTGATGTCAAATTAACTCCTCCTTTCATGGATCTATAGGACAAAATTACTCTTGTATTCATCTTATAATTAATTTTTAATGCATTTTTGTTTACATTTGAAATGTTATCCCCTTTCCCTCACCCAATCACTCACCACTTCCAGCCTCCCTGCACTGACACTCCCCTACAATGGGGGGTGCAGCCTTGGCAGGACCAAGGGCTTATCCTCCATTTATGCCCAATAAACTATCCTCAGTCAAATATGCAGCTGGAGCCACGGGCATGTTCATGTGTACTCTTTGGATTGTAGCTTAGTCCCCAGGAGCTCAGGTTGGTTGGTATTGTTGTTCTTATGGGGTTGCAAACCCCTTCAACTCCTTCAATCCTTTCTCTAACTCTGCCAATAGGGACCCCAATCTCAGTTCAATGGTTGGCTGCGAGCATTCACCTCTGAATTTGCCACACTCTGACAGAGTCTCTCAGGAGATGGCTCTATCACGATCTCGTCAGCATGCACTTCTTGGCATCACCAATATTGTCTGAGTTTGGTGGCTGTATGTATAAGGGATCTCCAGGTGGGGCAGGCTCTGAAAGGTCATTATTTCAGTCTCTGCTCCAAATGTTGTCTCCATGTCTCCTCATATGAATATTTTTCTTCCCCCTTCTAAGAATGGCTGAAGCATCTGCACTTTGGTTGTACTTCTTCTGGAGCTTCATGTGATCTGTGGATTGTATCTTGGGTAATCTGAGTTTTGGACTAATATCCACTTAATCAGTGAGTTCATACCATGTGTGTTTTTCTGTAATTGGGTTATCTCACTCAGGATGATATTTTCTAGTTCCATCCATTTGTCTATGAATTTCATGAAGTCATTGTTTTTAATAGTGGTGTAGTACTTCATTATGTAAATGTATCACATTTTCTGTATCCATTTCTGTATCAACATGTCTGTTGAGGGACATCTGGTTTCATTCCAACTTCTCACTATTATAAATAAAGATGCTATGAACATAGTGGAGCATGTGGCCTTGTTATGCGCTAGAGCATCTTTTGGGTATATGCCCAGGAGTGGTATAGCTGGGTCCTCTGATGGTACAATGTCCAATTTTCTGAGGAACCTCTCAACTGATTACCAGAGTGGTTGTACCAGCTTCCAATCCCACCACCACCATATCCTCGCCATCATCTGTTGTCACCTGAGTATTTTATTTTAACCATTCTGACTGGTGTGAGGTGGAATCCTGGGGCTGTTTTGAATTGCATTTCCCTGATGACTAAAGACGTTGAACATTTCCTGAGGAACTTCTCAGTCATTAGATTAATACTCAGTTGAGAATACTTTGTTTAGCTCTATACCCTAGAAGGAACACCCATTCAGATCCTGCCCCACATGTGGCCCATACATATACAGCCACCAAACTAGATAAGATGGATGAAGCAAAGAAGTGCAGGCTGACAGGAACCAGATGTAGCTCTCTCCTGAGAGACACAGCCAGAATATGGCAAATACATAGGCAAATGCCAGCATCAAACCACTGAACTGAGAACGGGACCCCCGTTGAAGGAATCAGAGAAAGGACTGGAAGAGCTTGAAGGGGCTCGAAACCCCATATGAACAACAATGCCACCCAACCAGAGCTTCCAGGGACTAAGCCACTACCCAAAGACTATACATGGACTGACCCTGGGCTCCAACCTCATAGGTAGCAATGAATAGCCTAGTAAGAGCACCACTAGAAGGGAAGCCCTTGGTCCTGCACAAGACTGAACCCCAGTGAATGTGATTGTTGGGGGAGGGGGTAATGGGGGAAGGATGGGAGGGGAACACCCATATAGAAGGGAGGAAAGGGATTAGAGGGATGTTGGCCGGAAACCAGGAAAGGAATAACAATTGAAATGTAAATTAGAAATACCCAAGTTAATAAAGTTGGAAAAAAATAAAAAGGGTTATAATATTCTCTGGAGTCTAAATTCTTGAGAATTTTGTATATATTGGATATAAGCCCTCTCTCTCGGATGTAAGATTGGGAAAGATCTTTTCCCAATCTGTTGGTTGCCATTTTGTCCTGTTGACAGTGTCCTTTGCCTTATAGAAGCTTTGCAATTTTATGAGGTTCCATTTGTCAATTCTTCATCTTAGAGCATAAGCCTTTGGTATTCTGTTCAGGACCTTTTCTCCAGTGCCCCTGTGTTCGAGGCTCTTCCCCACTTTCTCTTCTATTAGTTTCAGTGTATATGGTTTTATGCGAAGGTCTATGATCTACTAGGACTTGAAATTTGTACAGAGCAATAAGAACAGATCCATTTACATTCTTCTCCATGCTGATCTCCAGTTGAACCAGCATCATTTGTTGAAAATGCTCTTTCTTCACTGGATGGTTTTAGCTCCTTTGTCAAAGATCAAGCAACCCTAAGTGTGTGGTTCATATCTGGGTCTTCAATTCTATTCCACTGATCCACCTGGCTGTCTCTGTATCAATACCTTACAGTTTTTATCACTATTGCTCCGAAATACTGCTTGAGGTCAGGGATGGTGATTCTTCCAGAAGTTCTTTTATCGTTAAGGTTAGTTTTCCCTATCCTGGGTTTTTTGTTATTCCAAATGAATTTACAAATTGCTCTTTCTAACTCTATGAAGAATCAAGTTGGAATTTTGATGGGGATTGTATTGAATCTGTAGATTGCTTTTGGTAAAATGGCCATTTTTACAATATTAATCCTGCCTATCCATGAGCATGGGAGATCTTTTCAACTTCTGAGATCCTTTTCAATTTCTTTCTTTATAGACTTGAAGTTTTTGTCATATAGATTTTCACTTTCTTGGTTAGAGTCACACCAATGTATTGTTTATCATTAGTTAATATTTTGAAAGGTGTCATTTCCCTAATTTCTTTTTTTTCCAATCTGTTTATCCTTTGAGTAGTGGAAAGCTGCTGATTTTTTTTTGAGTTAATTTTATATCCAGCTACTTTGCTGAAGTTATTTATCAGGTTTAGTAATATTCTGGTGGAACTTTTGGGGCAATTTAAGTGTACTATCATATAGTCAAATAGTGATATTTTGACTTCTTCCTTTCCAATTTTTATCCCTTTGACACCCTTTTGTTGTCTAATTGCTCTTGCTAGGACTTCAAGTATCATATTTAATTCGTAGTGAGGAGTGTGGGTAGCCTTGTCTAGCCCCTGATTTTAGTGGAATTGCTTCAAGTTTCTCTCCGTTTCATTTGATGTTGGCTACTTGTTTGTTCTATATTGCTTTTACTATGTTTAGTTATGGGCTTTGAATTCCTGAATTTTTTTAATACTTTTAATATGAAGGGGTATTGAATTTTGACCTTTCTCAGGATCTAATGAGATGATCATGTGGATTTTTTCCTTTGAGTTTGTTACAGAGTAGATTATGCTGATAGATTTCCCTGCATCCCTGAAATGAAGCCTCCTTGATCATGATGGATGATGGTTTTGATGTGTACTTGGATTTGGTTTGTGAGAATTTTATTGAGTGTTTTTGCGTCAATATTCATGAGGGAAAATAGTCTGAAGTTCTCTTTCTTTTGGGGGTCTTTGTGTGGTTTAGGGTTAAGTGTAATTGTGGCTTCATAGAAGAAATTGGGTAATGCTCCTGTTTTTATTTTGTGGAATAGTTTAGAAAGTATTGGTATGAGGTCTTCTATGAATGTCTGATAGAATTTTTCACTAAACCCATCAGATCCTGACCTTATTTTGGTTGGGAGACTTTTAATAACTGCTTCTATTTGTTTAGGAGTTATGGGACTGTTTAGATGATTTATCTGATCCTGACTTTGGTATCTGGTATTTGTCTAGAAAATTGTACATTTAATCCAGATTTTCCAGTTTTGTTGAATATTACTTTTGTAGTAGGATCTGATGGTTTTTTGAGTTTCCTCAGATTCTGTTTTACATCTCCATTTTCATTTCTGATTTTTTAAATTTGAATACATTCTCTGTGTCCTCCAATAAGTCTGGCTAAGGGTTAATTCACCTTTTTGATTTTTCTGAAAGAATCTCCTGGTTGTGTTGATTCTTTCTATGGTCCTTTTTGTTTCTACTTGGTTGATTTCAGCCCTGAGTATGATTATTTCCTGCCATCTACTCCTTATTGGTGTATTTGCTTCTTTTTGTTCTAGAGCTTTTAAGTGTGATGCCAAGCTGCTAGGGTGTGCTCTCACCAGTTTCACTTTGTGAGCACTCAGAGCTCTGAGTGTTTCTCCAGCACTGCTTTCATTGTGTCCCATAAGTTTGAGTATGTTGTACCTTCATTTTCTTTAAATTCTAAAAAGTCTTTAATTTCTTTCTTTATTTCTTTTTTGACTAAATTATCATTCATTAGAGTATTGTTCAGCTTCCGTATGCTTGTGGACTTTCTACCATTTTTGTTGTTATTGAAGACCAATCTTAGTCCCTGGTGATCTGATAGGATACATGGAATTATTTCAATCTTCTTTTATCTGTTGAGACCTGTTGAGGTCTGTTGAGTGTTTTGTGACTTATTATCTAGTCAGTTTTGAAGAAGGAACCATGAGGTGCTGAGGAGAAGGTATATTCTTTTGTTTTAGGATGAAATATTCTATAGATAACTGTTAAATCCATTTGGTTCGTAACTTCTGTTAGTTTCTCTGTGTCTCTGTTTAATTTCTGTTCCCATGATCTGTGTGCATTGCTTTATGAATGTGTTTCCTTTGCATTTGGAGCACAGATATTCAAGACTGAGAGTTCACCTTGGTGGATTCGTCATTTGGTGAGTATGAAGTGTCTTTCTTTATCCTTTTTGATACCTTTTTGTTGAAAGTTGATTCTATTCTATATTAGAATGGTTACTCCAGCTTGTTTTTTGGACCGTTTGCTTGAAAAATTGTTTCCAAACTTTTACTCCGAGATAGTATCTGTCTTTGTCACTGAGGTGTGTTTCCTGTATGTAGCAAAAATGCTGGGACCTCTTTAAGTCAGTGTATTAGTCAATGTCTTTTTTCGTGGGGGGACTGAGTCCACTGATGTTAAGAGGTATTAAGGAATAGTGATTGTTGTTTCCTGTTATTTTTGCTGTTAGAGATGGAATTATGTTTGTGTGTCTCTCTTCTTTTGGGTTTGTTGCAAGAATATTACTTTCTTGCTTTTTCTAGGGTGTAGTTTTTTTCCTTGTGCTGGAATTTTCCATATATTATCCTTTATAGGACTGGATTCGTGGAAAGATACTGTGTAAATTTGGTTTTGTCATGGAATATCTTGGTTTTTCTATCTATGTTAATTGAGAGTTTTGCTGGATATAGTAGCTTGGACTGGCATTTGTGTTCTCTTAGGGTCTGTATGACATCTGTCCAAGATCTTCTGGCTTTCATCATCTTTGGTGAGACGTCTGGTTTAATTCTGATAGGTCTGCCTTTTTATGTCACTTGACTTTTCTCCCTTACTGCTTTTAATATTCTTTTTTTGTGTGTGCATTTGGTGTTTTGACTATTATGTGATGAGAGTAATTTCTCTTCTGGTCCAATCTATTTAGAGTTTTATAAGCTTCTTGTATGTTTATGGACATCACTTTCTTTAGGTTAGGTTGGTTTTCTTCCAAAATTTTGTTGACGATATTTACTGGCCCTTTAATTTGGGAATCTTCGCTGTTCTCTATACTTATTATCCTTAGGTTTGATCTTCTCATTGTGTCCTGAATTTCATATGTGTTTTGGGTTAAGAGCTTTTTGCATTTTACATTTTCTTTGATGGTTGTGTCAATGTTTTCTCTGGTATCTTCTGTCCCTGAGATTCTCTCTTCTATTTCTTGTGTTCTGTTGATGATGTATATGTCTATGACTTCTGATCTCTTTCTTAAGTTTTCCATCTCCAGGGTTCTCTCCCTTTGTGATTTCTTCATTGTTTCTATTTCCATTTATAGATTGTGGAAAGTTTTGTTCAATCCCTTCATCTGTTTAGTTTTCTTGTAATTCTTTAAGGAATTTTTGTGTTTCCTCTTTAAGGGCTTCTACTTGTTTACCTGGGTTGTCCTGTATTTCTTTAAAAGAGTTACTTATGTCCTTCTTAAAGTCCTCTATCATCATCATGAGATCTGATTTCAAATCCACATCTTGCTTTTCTGGTGTGTTTGGATATCCAGTGGAAGAACTGGACTCTGATTATGCCATGTAGTCTTGGTTTGTGTTGCTTAATTTCCTGTTCTTGCCTCTCCCCATCTGATTGTCTTTGGTGTTAGCTGGTCTTACTGTCTCTGAGAGTGGCTTGACCTTCTTGCCAGCCTGTGTGTCAGGACTCCTGGAAACTCTTTTTCTCCAAGTGGGATCTGGGTACAGAGAGCTGTGTCACAGGGTAAGCTCTGGGTGTGCAGGCAGAAACTGAAAGGATCCTGTCCCAGACTACTCCTAGGTTTCTGTGCCCTGAAGGCTCCAGGCAGGTTCCTCTTGGGGAATTTGAGCAGATGTAGTGGTCTCCTCAGTGCTCTCAGTTTTGTCTGCACTTCTGGGAGTCCTGCTGTCTACCCATGAGATCTGAGTAGAGAGAACTGTGGGATGGGGACAGCTCTGGACACAGGTAGAAACCAGAAATACCCTCTCTCAAGCTGATCCTGGCTTTGTGTGTCCAGAGGGCTCTATAAGGGCCCTTGCAGCAGAAATGGTGCTCTTATGTCTGCTCTCAGGTGTGTTAGTGCCTTGGTGACTGACTTTCAGCTCTGGGCACAGGGAGGGACTAGAAGGATCCTGTCCCAGATTTCTCCTATGTTCCTGTGTTCAGAGGGCTCTGGATGGGTTCCTCTTGGGCCAGGAATGTGAGAAGTGGTGGTTCCCCCTTAGCTCTTAGGATTGTCTGCACTTCTAAGAGTCCAGCTCTCTCCCTAATGGGATTTGGGTACAGAGAGCTATGGGACCAGGTCAGCTCAGGGTGCAGGTGGAAACTGGAAGCTGTCTTATAATTCTTTATACTTGCTTGTTATAAATTGAAATATCATCAATCTCACATTTTCTGTGTAAGGCCATTGATTTGTGTGTTTCAGTATTTTATCGTTTGTTTTGTTTCTGTTTGTTGTTGTTTTTAATCTCCTATCTTTGATACTCACTTTCTCTGGCATCTTTTGTTGAAGTGAATGTGACTTCCACTAATTTTCTTTAATATATTTGCCAAAAATCAAGAGAATGTGAGAAATTCCCTCTGATTCTCTGCTCTGGTTCACTGGTGTCCATGTTTGAACACCTGTCAGAAGCAAACATCATTTTTTGCAGTGAGAAGAGTGGATAAGTCTCAACCCCCCCCAAAAAAAACAAAACAAAACAAAAAAACAAAAACAAAAAACAAAAAAAACCGACATGATTTTATCCTGTTTTTTCAAAATTGTTTTATTTTACATTTTACTCACATTTTAGAATAATATTGTCTATGTCTACAAAAACCTATATGCTGTCAAATTTATATTCAAATTCTTTAATTTCTGTATAATTTTAATTGCTGTGGTTTGTTTGTTCGTTTGCTGTTCACAAATCACCACTGCTAAAAGATAATCTGATGTGTGCATGTATTTGTCAAGCCTCCTACTCCATGCATAAATTCGCTGACTTTTCAGAAACACTTACAGATTCCAGGAGATTTTCTTTTGAGACAATCAGCATTTCTGAAAGGAGCAACTTTATTTCATTCCCTTTAGTGTTCCTCCTGTTTACTGTTGCTTCCTGCTGCAGTGGCTACAAGATCTTGTATTTTGGTGATTAGTAATGGGAAGATTGCATAGAATAATCTTGTTTAGAGAATACTGTAAGAGAGCATTCAATTTTTCAGTCTCAACTAAACCCATTCTTTTGTTTTTCTGCAGATACTATTATCAAATTTTGGAAGTTTCCTTTGCATTAGCATTACTGATATGATCACATAATAAGCTATATTACTATAGCTGATTTTCAAACATAAAAAGTCAACCTTTCACCTACTTCTTTTTTTTACTTTTTATAGGTTCTTTGTGAATTGCACATCATACAGCCTAGTCTTATCCATATCCCACTCCCTTCACACCTGGATCCACCTTTCACTCTGGCAACCCAATAGGGGGAAAAAAAAAAACCTTGTTGTGGAAGCTGGAGTATGTCCCACAGTATTCATATCCTTTTGTCTACTCTTTGCTTGCAAATGTTCTAGATGGGAAGGAATTGGAGCAGTGGGATGGTGGTGGTGGTAGTGTTTTCTTCCTCATTCATGTCATCTTACTGCAGACAAGCGGTGGAGCCTAAGTTCATGCCTGCTGAGCTGGTTAGCCTGTGCCCCCCAAACCCCAGTGTTAGCTCTACTGTGATGCCCAGGCTACATAAAGGGTTTACTCTCCCAAGTGCTGTAAGTTGTGAGGGTGTAGGGCCATTTCTCCTTCTGTCATGACCTCAGGGTGTGGTCTTCAGGTTGGTAAGTGAGATAAGCACCGGGAGCAAGTCATCTTGCCTGTGCCCATACTACCAAACAGGAGAGGAGTGGTAGGGCCAGTTCTCCCACATTTTCCTCAATACCAGCTCACAAGCAACTTTTGTAATGTGCAGGACACACTCTCCCCAAATATTGCAGCTGGCTAAAGTGCGTTCATGCCCGTAGGGCCAAATCTCCCACAATGCCCAGGCAATTGTAGGGCCAGCTCTGCACAGCTCTCAGACACCAACATGTCACCAAGCAGCAGCCCAGACCTTTGAGGGTAACAGAACCCTGCTCCAGGGCCATCGACCCAGACATGACTCCAAGAGCAACACAGGCCAGATCCCCACCATGGTCCCAGGTGGCATCGCTGTATCTCACAACCCTCAAGTCTCCAGCTCTGCTTCTCTTCAAAAGTTATCTATCTCGGGCTCACTCCAGCCTGGTACTCAAGGTCCCCGCAGGGTTCTTCTAGTATCTGATATGGTCCCTGTCCTGGGAGCCTAGCCAGGTCTCCCTGGTATCGGACTGGTGGTTGCTTTACCCTAGCTTCCTGTCCTGGCCCTCTGAAGCCAGACTGATGGTCATCTTAGGCTCACTTTTTTCAGGGAATGTTAGGCTACTAATCATTCAGATGTTCGGAGGATAAACACTAAGCATCAGATATAGCCTCTCTCCTCTCTACCATTTACTGATGCACTGGTAAAACACCAGCCATGTCTGCAATGCATCTACGGGCAGCAGTAGATAATCTTCTTCTTCTTTTTTTATTATTAACTTGAGTATTTCTTATTTACATTTCGAATGTTATTCCCTTTCCCGGTTTCCGGGTCAACATCCCCCTAACCCCTCCTTCTCCCCTTCTATATGGGGGTTCCCCTCCCCATCCTCCCCCCATTACTGCTCTCCCCCCAACAATCACGTTCACTGGGGGTTCAGTCTTAGCAGGACCAAGGGCGTCCCCTTCCACTGGTGCTCTTACTAGGCTATTCATTGCTACTTATGCGGTTGGAGCCCAGGGTCAGTCCATGTATTTTAGTCCCTGGAAGCCCTGGTTGGTTGACATTGTTGTTCATATGGGGTCTAAAGCCCCTTCAAGCTCTTCCAGTTCTTTCTCTGATTCCTTCAATGGGGGTCCTGTTCTCAGTTCAGTGGTTTGCTGCTGGCATTCGCCTCTGTATTTGCTGTATTCTGGCTGTGTCTCTCAGGAGAGATCTACATCTGGCTCCTGTCGGCCTGCACTTCTTTGCTTCATCCATCTTGTATAATTGGGTGGCTGTATATGTATGGGCCACATGTGGGGCAGGCTCTGAATGGGTGTTCCTTCTGACTCTGTTTTAATCTTTGCCTCCCTATTCCCTGCTAAGGGTATTCTTGTTCCCCTTTTAAAGAAGGAGTGAAGCATTCACATTTTGATCATCCGTCTTGAGTTTCATGTGTTCTGTGCATCTATGGTAATTCAAGCATTTGGGCTAATAGCCACTTATCAATGAGTGCATACCATGTGTGTTTTTCTGTGATTGGGTTACCTCACTCAGGATGATATTTTCCAATTCCCTCCATTTGCCTATGAATTTCATAAAGTCATTGCTTTCAATAGCTGAGGTATATTCCATTGTGTAGATGTACCACATTTTCTGTATCCATTCCTTTGTTGAAGGGCATCTGGGTTCTTTCCAGCTTCTGGCTATTATAAATAAGGCTGCTATGAACATAATGGAGCACATGTCTTTTTTATATGTTAGGGCATCTTTTGGGTATATGCCCAAGAGAGGCATAGCTGGGTCCTCAGGTAGTTCAATGTCCAATTTTCTGAGGAACCTCCAGACTAATTTCCAGAATGGTTGTACCAGTCTGCAATCCCACCAACAATGGAAGAGTGTTCCTCTTTCTCCACATCCTCGCCAGCATCTGCTGTCACCTGAATTTTTGATCTTAGCCATTCTCACTGGTGTGAGGTGAAATCTCAGGGTTGTTTTGATTTGCATTTCCCTTATGACTAAAGATGTTGAACATTTCTTTCGGTGTTTCTCAGCCATTCGGCATTCCTCAGCTGTGAATTCTTTGTTTAGCTCTGAACCCCATTTTTAATAGGGTTATTTGTCTCCCTGCGGTCTAACTTCTTGAGTTCTTTGTATATTTTGGATATAAGGCCTCTATCTGTTGTAGGATTGGTAAAGATCTTTTCCCAATCTGTTGGTTGCCGTTTTGTCCTAACCACAGTGTCCTTTGCCTTACAGAAGCTTTGCAGTTTTTTGAGATACCATTTGTCGATTCTTGATCTTAGAGCATAAGCCATTGGTGTTTTGTTCAGGAAATTTTCTCCAGTGCCCATGTGTTCGAGATGCTTCTCCACTTTTTCTTCTATTAGTTTGAGTGTATCTGGTTTTATGTGGAGGTCCTTGATCCACTTGGACTTAAGCTTTGTACAGGGTGATAAGCATGGATCGATCTGCATTCTTCTACATGCTGACCCCCCTTCTTTTCCTTAAAGGCAATGAGATGGTACAAATCCTGTTCTTGTCTCACAGATCCCTGTAGTTTATATTTTTGTTTATAAAGAGTCATTTTCTTCTGTTCAGATTGGGTAGTTTCCATGTTTCTATTTTATAATTCACAGATTATTGAATAAATTAAAAGGTTTTTCTGTTTATTAATTTTTGGCTACATATTTCAATTCCAAAATTACTATGAATTTATGGCTTTTATCTTTAGATATTTTGCTGAAGTATTTAAATTAATTTTCCTAATAAATGTTTATATTTCTAAAATTTAAAATAAGAATTTTGTAGTTGAACAGTACAGAAACACATTTATATAGATTAAAAATCTGTATAGACAATTTAATACAAGAATTATATTGATATTGTCATTATTATTTATTCCTTCACAGAATACTTTTTCCTGATGTATCTCTCTGTTTTTATTTGTGTGTACATGTGTATATATGGCTATGTCTTTGAGCATGTTAGAGCACAGATATCTGTGTATATGAATTTGTGTGGATATGTGTGTTTGTGTTTGACTCTGTGTTCCTATGTAGAAGTCACTAGTTGACATCAAGGTGAGTTTTTGTTATTAGATATTGTCTTTATTTATATTTCAAATGTTATTCCACTTCCCAGTTCTCCTTCTGAAAACCCCTATCCTATAACCATCCCCTTGCTTCTATGAGGGTGCTATGTCACCCACCCATCCATTCCCTCCTGACTCCCTGCCATGGCATACCCCTACACTGGTGCATCAAGCTTTTACAGGAACAATGGTTTCTCCCCACATTGATGCCCAAAAATGCCATACTCTGCTACTGGAGCCATGGGTTGCTCCATGTGTAATCTTAGTTGGTGGTTCATCCCTGGGAGCTCTGGGGTTCTGGTTGGTTGATATTGTTCTTCCTATGGGGTTGCAAAACCTTTCAGTTTTTTCAGGCCTTTTTCTACCTCCTCCATTGGGGACCGCATGCTCATTCCAATGGTTGGCTGCAAACATCTGCCTCTGTGTATGTTAGGCTCTCGTGGACATTCTCAGAGACAGTTCTATCAGGATCCTGTCAACATGCACTTCTTGACATCCACAATAATGTCGGATATACAGGTGTGGCAGTCTCTGGATGGCCTTTCCTTCAGTTACTGCTCCACACTTTGTCTCTGTATTTCCTCCTGTGAGTATTTTGCTCCCCCTTCTAAGAAGGACTGAAGCATCCACACATTGGTCTTCCTTCTTCTTGAACTTCATGTGGTTTGTGAATTGTATCTTGGGTATTCTGAGCATTTAGGCTAATATCATGAGTGCATACCATATGTGCTCTTTTGTGATTGGGTTACCTCACTCAGGATGATATTTTCTAGTCCCATCCATTTGTCTAATAATTTCATGAAGTCATTATTTTTGATCACTGAGTAGTACTCCATTGTGTAAATGTACCACATTTTCTGTATCCATTCCTCTGTTGAAGGACATCCAGCTTCTGGCTATTATAAATAAGGCTGCTATGAACATAGTGGAACAGGTGTCCTTGTTATATGTTGGAGCACCTTGGGTATATGACTAGGAGTGCTATAGCTGGGTCCTCAGATAGTACTATTCCCAATTTTCTGAGAAACCTCTAGACTGCTTTCCTGAGTGGGTGTACCACCTTACAGTTACACAAACAATGGAGGAATGTTCTTCTTTCTCCACACCCTCACCAGCATCTGTTGTCACCTGAGTTTTTGAACTTAGCCATTATGACTGGTGTGAAGTAGAATCTCAGAACTATTTTGACTTGTACTTCCCTGATGACTAAGAATGTGGAACATTTATTTAGGTACTTCTTGGCCACTTCATATTCCTCATATTCCTTGCTTAGTTCTATATCCCATTTTTTGAAAAGATTATTAGGTTCTCTGGAGCCTAACTTCATGAGTTTTTGGATATATTGGATGTCGGCCTCTATCAAATACAGGATTTGTAAAGATCTTTTCCCAATATGTTGGTTGCAGTTTTGTCTTATTGACAGTGTCCCTTTGCCTTACAGAAGCTTTGGAGTTTTATGAGGTCCCATTTAGACTTGTTGATCTTAAAGCATAAACCATTGATGTTCTGTTCAGGAAAATTTCCCCAGTAACCATGTGTTCTAGGCACTTGCTCACTTTCTCTTCTATTAGTTTCAATTTCTCTGGTTTTATGTGGAGCTCATTGATCCACTTGGACTTGCGCTTTGTGTAAGGAGATAAGAATGGGTCAATTTGTGTTCTACCATATGCTGACAGCCAGTTGAACCAGCACCATCTGTTGAAAATACAGTCCTTTTTCCACTGGATGGTTTTAGCTCCTTTTTCAAATATCAAGAGACTATAGGTGTGTGGATTCATTTCTGAGTCTTAATTTCATTCCATTGATCTACCTGCCTGTCTCTGTACGAGTACCATCTAGTTTTTTTTTTTTTTTTTTATCACTTTTTTTTGAGGTTAGGGTTGGTGATTTCCCCAAAAGTTCTTTTTATGATTGAGAATAGTTTTCACTACCCTGGGTTTTTTTTTATTCCAAATGAATTTAAAAATTGCTCTTCCTAACTCTATGAAACAGTGTGTTTGAATTTTGATGGGATTGCATTGAATCTGTAGATTGCTTTTGGCAAAATGGCCATTTTTACGATATTAATCCTGCCAATCTATGTGCATAGAACATATTTCCATCTTCTAAGATCTTTTAAAGTTTCTTTCTTCAGAGACTTGAAGTTTTTGTCATACAGATCTTTCACTTGCTTGAGTAGAGTCACGTCAAGGTATTTTATACTATTTGTGACTATTGTGAAGGGAATTTTCCCTAATTTCTTTCTCAACCTGTTTATCCTTTAAGTAGAGGAAGGCTACTGACTTGTTTGAGTTAATTTTATATCCAGCTACTTTGCTGAAGTTGTTTATCAGGTTTAGTAGTACTCTGGTGGAATTTTTGGGATCACTTAAGTGTACTATCATATCATCTGCAAATACTGATATTTTGACTTCTTCCTTTCCAATTTGTACCCTTGACCCCCTTTTGCTATCTAATTGCTCTGGCTAAGACTTCAAGTACCATATTGAATAGGTAGGGAGAGAGTGGGCAGCCTTGTCTAGTCCCTGATTTTAGTGGGATCACTCCAAGTTTCTCTCCATTTAGTTTGATGTTGTCTACTGGTTTGCTGTATACTATGTTTATGTATGGGTCTTGAATTCCTGATCATTCTAATACTTTTACTATGAAGGGATAGTAAATTTTTGAAATGCTTTCTCAGCATCTAATGAGATGATCATGTGATTTTTTTTCTTTGAGTTTGTTTATATGGTGGATTACATTGATGGGTTTCCATATATTGAACCATCCCTGCATCCCTAGGATGAAGCCTACTTTCCCATGATGGATGATCGTTTTGATATGTTCTTTGATTCGGTTTGCAAGAATATTATTGAGTATTTTTTCATTGATATTCATAACAGAAATTGGTCTGAAGTTCTCTTTCTTTGTAGGGTCTATGTATGGTTTAGGTATAAGTGTAATTGTGGTTTCAAAGAATGAATTGGGTAGTGTTTCTTCTGTTTCTATTTTGTGGAATAATTTGAACAGTATTGGTATGGGGGCTTTCTATGAATGTCTGATAGAATTCTGCACTAAACCCAACTGGTCCTGGGTTCTTTTTGGTTGGGGCACTTTTAATGACTGCTTCTATTTTATAGGGTTTACAGGACTGTTTAGATTGTTTATTTGCTACTGATTTATCTTTGGTACCTGGCATCTGTCTAAAAAATTGTTTACTTCCTCCAATTTTCCAGTTTTATTGAGTATAGGCTTTTGTAGTAGTATCTATTAATTTTTTTTATATTTCTTCAGTTTCTGTTGTTATGTCTCCCTTTTCCTTTCTGATTGTGTTCATTTGGATATTGTTTTGTGCCCTTTGGTTAGTGTGGATAAGGGTTTGTCTAACTTTTTGATTTTTCTCAAAGATTCAACTCCTGGTTTTGTTGATTTTTTTGTGTAGTTCTTTTTCTTTTTACATGACTTATTTCAGCCATGAATTTGATTATTTCCTGTCATCCACTCCTCTTGGGTGTTTATGTGTATGAGTGTTTAATATATGTTTGTGCAGATTGTGTGTGTATGTGTGTGTGTGTGTGTGTGCGTGCGTGAGTGCGTGTGTGTGTGTGTGTGTGTGTGTGTGTGTGCTGAGGCCAGAAGATCATGCCAGATTCCCTGGAACTGGACTTACAGAATGTTATAAGCACCATGTAGTTGTTGGGTGCCATACAAGAGTATCAAGTGTTCTTAACTTATAAATCATTTATCCAGCCTCTGTCTTAGGATGTTTATAGCATTTGCCCTCAAAGGGATGTGAATCCATAAAGATTCCTCCCAGCCATTCATCATTTCTTTCAGCATCTTTTTGATTTCTTGTTCGTCACGTGTAAAACATCGTCAATGTGTTTCCTCATTACACTACTAACTAAATATCTAAGGCAGAGCCAACCATATCTTAATTGCAACCAGTAAGGTTTGTTTTCCTAATTCCAGTTTTTATATTAAAGGCTGTATTCTTTTTCTTTTTTCTTTTTTTTTTGTAGTAAGCAAAGGCGAGGTTTATTACAGAGATCTATTACGGGGATCTCCGGGTCGACACGTATCCTGCGCAGGAGACAGACATGTCGACCCCGAAACTCAAAAGTCAGGGGTTTATATGCATAAGTCATATTCAGTTTTTTCTTTTCTCTGTTCATATCTTGTTACTAAACACATTTTTCACATTTTTCCACTATGATGAATATATCATTGTATATTGCTTTACCATTCTACATATGCCAGTCAATGAAACATGTCTGTCTCTTCTTTTATTCCTGTAGTACTGAAACTTTCTAAAAGTCAATGATATTCTCTCTCTCTCTCTCTCTCTCTCTCTCTCTCTCTCTCTCTCTCTCTTCTTTTTTCTCTATATCTCTCTTGATTTCTATTAATACAAAGTGTGCAATTACATGCTTAGATTCCCTTGATTAAACTGTTTAATGGTTATTTCTATGCATTAACACAAAACCAAGCCCAAAATACTTTAACCTGTAATTTTGAGACCACATTTTAATATAAGCTTCTTTAGTTCTCTGAGATACACCCAACATAACCATATGTATATGCCTGCAGTTGTCAGGGTCCCAGAAAACAATAATTTTTGATAAAAATGCAGCCATACAATTTTGGGCAGAATGTTGGACACTTTGCTTCATTTAGTGGCTCTTTGTCAAGCCTATCAAATGAACAGAATATCAATAATTCAAATAATTAATAATTTTAAATATGCAAAAAAAGAATGTGGTACATCAGTATTCATGGTAAACAGTTTAAGTGTCAATTAAGGTAGGTGTACATACAGAAGTCACAGCTCACAAGGTGATGAAATATTATTCACACAGAAGAATGAAGGACATTGTGCAATCAGCAACAATGTAGAAGAACTTGGAGGGGGTGTTGTCTAAACGAATAAGCGAAAAGAAGGAAGAAAATTATTGTGTGATCTCACCATATGAATATCCTCAAAAATTCAGAAGCAGGGGCTGGAGAGATTACTTAGTAGGTAAGAACCTTGACTTGTCTTCCAGAAGACCAGTGTTCAATTAACAGCACTAAACATAGCAGCACCAAACCTTTAGTATCCTCTCCAGGAAATCTGGCACCCTTCTCTGGCTATTAAGGCAAGTATGCATAGGTTATTCATACATACATACAAACAAACCACTTGTAATCATTTTATAAAATGCTAGAAGCAGTGAATAGAACAGTAATTCCTACAGATTGGTGAGTAGGAGAAGGGGTGTCTGTTGGGGAAAGGGTGTGCCTGGCATAGACTGAGCACGTTCCTTGTATTCTAATATTTCACATGGTTAGTGATGGTTGTTGAATGATTTTGATCGTGAAGCTCATTACTCAGTGTAACATGAAATATCATTTCTCAAGTTAAATGCTTTTAATCTTTCAGCAGCTAAATATTTTATGATAAAATGATTCCATAGAAATTGATCCCATAGAAATCCCATGAAGCAAGAATCTTAGAGTTGAGTGTCATGTATTGAACTGTAGGTCAAATACAATGATGAAATGCAGGAATGTTGAAGCTTTCTTGTTTCCTCCTTATATACTTCTTTCTCAGGTTTCCTGGGGAAAGAAATTATGCTGATGCTCATGAGGATCTGCTGACAGCTGAGTAGAATGCTAAATATAAGTTATAGTGATGGAAGCAAAGGTGTTAACCAACAGTGCTGAGATAGTCAATAAAAGGCTTGTGACAAACTTCTTCTCTGTACTGAATGTTTAAATCTAATGGAATTGTCACATAAGATGAACAAATATCAGTTCATATCATGTGGCAAGCCTTGTAAAGGAGTGCAGATTATAGATGTCCCTGAGAGACACATCTGAAAAATTATAGAGTTTCCTGTATTAATAGTTGTGCAAAGTTGATGAGGCCACAGAAACAGAAGTTGGAATAAATAGTGTCTTAAATGCCTTGAAGTTGAATCAAGAAAAGTTTAGAGAAGAAATTTAACAGTGAAACTTTTAGGAATAACTTTGCTTTTATAGAGAAGTCTCAAAACTATAAGAACACCCAAATATTTTACCACTCAAACTTCCCTGCCATTAGCATCTTCTATAATTGTCATAGGACACATTGGTCAAGGAGACATTAATGCTAAGTGTTATTATTGATATCATTAATTTACTGTCTTTAGTTGATATCAACAGTTTTCTACTAATGTATTTTTTTCTACTTCAGAATTCCATTTGAGTATCATATAACATTTACTAGAATTGTGTCCATGGCACCTTCTGACATTTAACAGAGTATTGGTGTTTGTTTTTCATGATGTTGTAATTTTAAAAGTAGTTTATTAAAACCATTACTATTGTCAGTAAAAATTCTAGGGATATCTAAAGTCCATTTAGTGGTTCTGTCATAGTAAGAAAAGATAACCTCCTCTATATAGCTCACTTGTATTCTTAGGATCTGTGTGTGAAGAGGCTGCTTTGTATTAATGCTACTCTTTCTGCAAAGCAACAGTAAAAGTTCAGTCTTCCTTTCTGATATAAATTCAATCACTTTCATTCTTATTCAATCTTACCCACTTGAAGACTAAATTGCCTAATCCTCTGTTAGTCTGTTGGCTAAATTACTTTACTCTCTCATCCTAAAATTCCTTCTTCTAGCTATTTACATGATTGATTAGTTGGCTAAATTATTCTATATTTTATAAGTTGTCATGCAAACTCCTTATTAACATGTAGAGATGATGTCATGATTGTAAACTACAATAGTGAGGACTAAATTTAACTAATGCAGACATGTAGAGTCTCACACTGCAATCATTTGACACTTGACAATAATTCTAACAGACTTTGAGACAATAGGAAAATTAACTATTACACTCATTAAATTTGAAACACAAGTAGTATTACAAGAAATTGTAAGAAATAATACTGAGATAGTTCTTGCACCTATTACCCAGTTTCTACCAATGGGAATGACCTGTAACACTATAGAGCAATATCACCATGAAGACAAATTGGGGAACAGAAGAATTCCACCACCACTAAGAACCCCCAGGTTTCCCTTCGGTAGTCATATACTCTTCTTCATTTTTCCACTCTTCTCTGACTCCTGTCAACCCCCAAATGAGTTCTTTAAATCTATAATTTTTAATTTCAAGTATATTATATAAGTATAATTATGTAAGAGCTAATGATTAGATATCAACTTTTTAACTTACCGTAATTATCTGGACCTTTTTCTAGAAGGCTGTATATATCACTGATATTTCTTTTCAATTACTGAGTAGTTCTCTAGGTTACAGATGTAGATTTAGGGTATCTGTTTCAGGTGATGGTGAATAAATCTGCTATAAATATTTCAGAAATATTTTTAATGATAACTAAGATTTCTTTTGGGGGACAAAAACTATATTGAATTTAATATTTTATATATTACTGAAATATCTATTATAAATATATACAAACATTTGGATAATATATGTGCATGTATACATATATAAATATATTTAAAGAAACTCTCAAGAGAGCCATTACACACTACTTTTAGCACTGTATAGTTTGTTGATGCCACTTTTCATCTTAGACATTCTGATAGTTGTGTTATGATAACTCATGGTTTTAATTTAAATTTCTAGTAGAAAATGATAGTAAATGTCTTTGTAAATATCCCTGTATATTTTAATCAATGTAGACAATGTGCTCATTTGCATGTACATATTCTTTTCAGTAATGATTCATATCCATCTTATGTTTCTTATCATCATTTTCCATTGTGTGGCTTTACTGTTGATTTTCATTCTTCTAGTTATTCATTTTTCATGAGAACACTGTTTACAAATATAATCTCCCCATATAAAGACTGTCTTTTCACACTCTTCATATGGAGTTTCATTGGTAATCATTTCAAAGGTTAACAATATTCAGTTATATAATTTCTTTTGGCTTATGCTTTCCTTTATATACAGAAAACTTTGGTTTTGACATTGTAAACATTTTATAGTTTATTGTTTCACATTTAAGCTATGTATTTAATTGAATGTGTGTATGTATTGTTTCTGTTGAAGTCCATTTTTCATTATTTCTATAATTTTTCTTTATTCTTTGAGAATTGTTAGCATGACTAAAATATATTCGGCCTATATCTGCCTCTGCTGAATCCCTTCAACTCCCCCTAGGAAATCTCCCTTTCCCTCTCTCAATTCCATTGCTCCTCTATTTCCTTCTCCTCCTTTGCTTACTCCTTCTCTTTCTCCTTCTCCTCCTTCCTCACTGAGTGCGATTAGTATCTCTAGTATTTGTGCAAGCCAGCCAGTGAAGCATGGTTAAGGTATCAGCAGCCATGCTCATGAAGAGAACTTACTTTTCCTCTCCAGAATCCACCCATTGTCAATAATTCTTAAACTGAAATGAGACTTCATGAAAGCTCTGTCATCCATGCTGGATTTTGAGTGATTTGATCTTTTGCAGGTTAGGAATAAGTAAACACATATGTCCAGAATATATTATTTTCCTAAAAGTCTTGCATATTTCCACCCCTTCTTCCAAAATGTTCTTTGATATTTGGGGGAAGGATTCTGAGACCCATTTTCCTGCTCATTGATACCCCATCTAGATTGACATCAATGTAGAAAGTCTGTATTTATTATTCTGAATTTCGTGTACATAGTTCAACAATGTGCTAGGCATGTTTGTGGAGCCTTTATGTTATTTCTAAAGTTTCTATTTTTACTTCTTTCATTTATGAGGTCATCCCAACACCATTGTACTTTGTCTTGACCTGTAGATTTTAGTGTATATATGTATACTTTTGCTAATTTAAATTAATTGTGTAGTGTTAGCTTGAACAATGACACCTTTAGCCAGATAAAATTTAGCCATTCAGAATTCTCAGGTATTTACAACGTTTATATGTTGAAAACACGTGAGATGAAATTCTCAAATCCATTTAAAAATGCTCTTTCATTTATACAAAGGTTCTTTTAATCTTTCCAAATGAATCTATTATTTAAATTTTATTTCTGGAATCTAATTCTGCTTATGCTAGGAATAGTATTCATTCACTCTATTAGAAAATTAATATAAATTGAGAGGATTTGCTTCAACGTTGATTAGTTTGGTACAGATGAATTTATTCCTTTGTTCTCATTCCAAATAGGTTAATTTAGTGGGAATAGACTGCGCATGTGGAAAAAGAACAACCATGCTTAATATACTCCGAAAACACCTCTGGTGGAAGTAGTTTTCAGCTGTGGGTGTTAAGGAGTTCCAGTTTTATCTCCAGAAGGCATGCTTTAATCTTAAGATTTGAGGATGCATGGAACTCATGCAATGAAGAAGCTCCTCTGGATGCCCTGGTCCACAAATATTTACTAAGCATTGTCTGTGTATTTGACATTAGGAACACAGTGCTATAAACTAATAGATTCACTTACTGCAGTCAAAGTTAACATAAGACCTGTTACTTGTTTGATTTTGTGTCAATTTGTGTATTCAGTACTTGCATTTTTAAGTATTTTGTGACACTGGAGAGAGGTAGCTTGGTGGGTGAGAACACTTGCTGCTATTGCAAAGGGCTGGAGTTTAGTGCACATAACTTAGGTCTGGCAGGTGCAAAGCATCTGTAGCTCTACTTCCAGGACCCCAGGTGCTTTGATCTGGCCTCTGCTTCCATCAGTATCAATATGTGAACACTTACAAGCAGAAACATCAGAACAGCCCAAATTCTAGTGTGGATGAAGAAGCTCACGAAGTCCTAATTCTACTAAAGAGCAATTGATCATTCATGGTTATAGTAGGAAGTGAATCAGATTCTACAGGAATGTGGTTCACAAAAAGCCACACACACTCCAGGAGATCATCATGTCAACATGCACATAGAGGCATCATTTGTAGTCTGGGTTTAGTGAAACAAGATCACATGATATTGAGAGGAAAATGTCAGCGAGATAGGGGAGGAGTTGAAAGAAAGGAAATGAGGGATAGATTTGCTCAAAACACATTATATACATATACATTTTTCAAACAATAAAAAACAGAAAATATATGCTTAAATATACTGTTACTATAGTCCCATCTTCTATATTTACTAGTTAGAGAGAAGAACTTTGAAGAGTAATATTCAGATTATCTTTTTTCTATTTTCGAAAAATGTAGAGTTGACAAAAAAGGAGATTTGAAATTGACCAATCTTCATTGGACAAACAATAAGGACTCATTCCTGAGAGGTGCTGGTTCTCCTTCTCCCAGAAGACAATAGTTACTGTATTTATTTGTCTAGAGATGAGACCTCAAGAAATTTTACTCTTCCCATTTGAGAAATATAATGAAAGAGACAGAGACTATCAAATGAGAATTTAGAATAGATACCGAGGAGTTTAGAGAGAGCTGCTGGAACCAGTTGGAGTTAAAAAGAGGAAGAATTTATGTAATTCTAAACTAATTAAAAACAATACAAGGAATCACAGTTTATAAGACTGAAACACATTTAACTAGGATGTAGGAACATGTTTTTATAAACTGGAACCACAAAAAAGAAACAGTGATAAAAATTAAGTAAAACTCTTGTGTGTGTATGAATGTGTGTGTGTGTGTGTGTGTGTGTGTGTGTGTATTCATATAACTTAGATGCTTAGAAATACAAAGTTCTAAACATCTTTAAGCCCAGGGTTTCTGGATTTTGGCAATGCACTTAACAAATTCTCATTATGCCATTCCACGTAAGATGCCAAATGAGGAATGGAAAACCCAGATAGAGTCAAAAGAGATTTGTCAATGGTAAGAACCATGCAGATAGTAAGACTTGCAACACATTGTAAATCTACATTTTCTTCACATAGTTGTTAAGAGTTCAGGTTCCAGTTAGAATACCTGGCCATGTTACTGATCTTTAATTCATCTGAAAGTGCTATCAACAATTTTCTTATTGTGTGTTTGTGAAGCATCTCCCCCAGATTTTCTAGTTCATGTGAGGTATCACTGTAGGGTCAGGAAGGTCCAATCAGTGGTCCATCAAAAGTCACATGTGGCCAGAATGTGACCCAAAACAACACTATGAATTTATTTAAAATCTTCTGGGACGTTTATTGTCTTTTCAGTAAAATATGATGTCTCAACTCCATGTATGAAATTGTTGATGACAATGTTGTGTAGCAATGTCAAGAATTTAGACACATGTAGTAATGATGGAGGATAACCTGTATGATGTAATCAATGAACTCTGATCCTAACTGTATCATGTTAGACATTTGAAATATTGATTTAGATACTGTACACATATAATATTGTTCATATTGGAAGAAATTCAGTTCTTTGAAATTTTTATCTGTTGACAATACTAGAAAGAGCAACAGTGAAAATAAACTATGTCACTTACTGAGTGCTTACCACAGGTCAGTTAACTTTTAGATATGACCCTTTTTAACTTCTAAACTTAAAATTTAAATTTTTATTTCATTACTTTACTTTCATTTCCTTGTTTTATGTTTTCAGATCCAGGTTGTAATGTAATCCATAATGTCACTGGCCTGTGAGGATGGTCTCTGGAACTCTTACTCCTCCTGTCCCCTCCTTCCAAGATTCTGTGATCACTATATGCCATGTCTCATTTCCTTTGGTCCTCATAATAATCATAATAACCCAGAAGTAAGTTTCTCTGTCTCTATTTACATGTGAAATCTTGTTTTACGGAAAAGTCAAGGAATTGCCCTCTATGAACCATCACACAGTGAGCTTCCTGTAATTTAGACCATTGATAGGTCTATCTCCCAACAAGGACTTAACATTGCTCTATTTTCTCTGCTTCCTCTATGAGATGAATTTTACAGACATGATGCTATATTTTACTTCAGTTTAAAATATATTATGCTTAAATGTAATTACAACAAAGTAGATGCAGCTTTCTAATTTTCTTTCTTTTTTTTATCTTTAGTAACTTGAGTATTTCTGATTTACATTTCGATTGTTATTCCCCTTCACGGTTTCTGGGTCAACATCCACCTAACCCCTCCCCTCCCCTTCTATATGGGCTTCCCCTCCCCATCCTCCCCCATTACCGCCCTCCCCCCAACAATCACATTCACTGGGGTTCAGTCTTGGCAGGACCAAGGGCTTCCCCTTCCACTGGTGCTCTTAGTAGGCTATTCATTGCTACCTAAGAGGTTGGAGCCCAGGGTCAGTCCATGTATAGTCTTTGGGTAGTGGCTTAGTGCCTGGAAGCTCTGGTTGTTTGGCATTGTTGTTCATATGGGTCTCGGGCCCCTTCAAGCTCTTCCAGTCCTTACTCTGATTCCTTCAACGGGGGTCCTATTCTCAGTTCAGTGGTTTGCTGTTGGCATTCACCTATGTATTTGCTGTATTCTGGCTGTGTCTCTCAGGAGAGATCTACATCCGGTTCCTGTCGGCCTGCACTTCTTTGCTTCATCCATCTTATCTAATTGGGTGGCTGTATATGTATGAGCCACATGTGGGGCAGGCTCTGAATGGGTTTTCTTTCTGCCTCTGTTCTAAACTTTGCCTCCCTATTCCCTCCCAAGGGCGTTCTTGTTCCCCTTTTCAAGAAGGAGTGAAGCATTTGCATTTTGGTCATCCTTCTTGAATTTCATGTGTTCTGTGCATCTAGGGTAATTCAAGCATTTGGGCTAATAGCCACTTATCAGTGAGTGCATACCATGTGTGTTTTTCTGTGATTGGGTTACCTCACTCAGGATGATATTTTCCAGTTCCATCCATTTGTCTATGAATTTCATAAAGTCATTGTTTTTGATAGCTGAGGTATATTCCATTGTGTAGATGTACCACATTTTCTGTATCCATTCCTCTGTTGAAGGGCATCTGGGTGCTCCAACATATAACAAAGACACATGCTCCACTATATTCATAGCAGTCTTATTTATAATAGCCAGAAGCTGAAAAGAGCCCAGATGCCCTTCAACAGAGGAATGGATACAGAAAATGTGGTACATCTAATTTTCTAATTAAAAACAAATCCCAGTGTTTGTCCACACACCCGGGCACATACTACTAGCTGTGTGTTAGAACAAAAATTGATGAAATTGGGAGGGAAGAATGGAAGGAGGTATGGGTGGAGATGGAGGGAGGGGAATGGAAATGGATTTGACCAAAACATATGCAAGTACATAATTCTCAAAAAATAAAGATTTATAAAGACTTTGGCTTGCTACAGTGAAGACTGAATTTCTGTTCTAAGTGCTTAAAGGACTAGTTAACAAATTCCATCACTGCTCTGAGAACTGTAGTTCTGAGGGACTTGAAGGCCACTTGTAAATGCTAGTGCTTATTTTGATTCTTTCTGGTGTTCTTTATATTGAGCAGTCCACCCTGTTGAATTACAGATCCACCTGGCTCTCCTTTTAAAGAACCAGAACAACCTCCTTCATGCCTCACAAGAAAATGACTGAGTATGCTTCAAACATACATTACACAGGATAAGTTTGAAGAAGGTAGAAAGACCGTGCTTCAAGGAGAACTGATTAATGAACATCAGGATGGTGTCCATGATTTTGCCAGAGAGACTTATCTCCAAAGCTTGATAAGATTATCTCAGTTTAAGAAAGAAAATTTTAAAAATTTAGGGGATGAAATTTCTTGAGATGAAAGTCAGTTAATATATGATTGTAAAAGATAAGGAAGGGTATGAATCCCATGTTTGAGGAGAAGGTCCAAATCTTGTTACTTTCATGTTTGCAAAACTTATGTGCATTTATATGCAACATTTACCTTTATATTGACATGGGGTAAATATATGTATATTCATATTTGTGAAGATATTGTTTATACAACATACAGACACTCACATATGAACACACATATACCAGTGCATGTTTAAGGTCAGTGGGAAGAAGGCAATTCCTAGTAAAAATCTAAATTTCATATAGCATTGTCCTCTTTTTTAAACTTAAAATATACTCATTAAATTTTCACCCATACCTACTATAAAAACCTTAATTTGTTCCATGGGAGTTTAATATTGTAAAGTTTCATCACGGGTAATTCTAAGCCATGAATACATTTATGATCTGAACATAAAAGGCTATGCATGCTGTAGATGAAAACTGGTGTTGCTGCTTATAAAACAGAAGCTATTCTGAGAGCCTGCAGTCTCATTCAGTGAGTGAAATTTCTCTGGGAGCAGTGTCTCTGATTATATAGTTAGTCAGAGGGCTCCTGAATTCTGCCTTTGCTTTAGGTGATGGAAGGCTTCACTCACTAGTAAAGCCGTTGAGGGGTCTTTTAATCCTGTTTATATACGTCCATCCTTCTACTCACTCAAAATTCCTTTCAGTGGATAAGTAAAATAAATGTTAAGATCCTGGCTACATTTGCCCTCCTTAGCTGTTCTTCCTTCACGGCTCTGCTCCACTTCCTCTGAGGCCACCATTGTAACATCTGTCTGTTCAAAGTTTTTTCATTGCATTAAAATGGCATTTTTCTGGTATATTTTGTACCAAATAGAGGGGGATTTAGAGAAGTCTATTTAGTCACAAATTACCCAGATCCCTGTAGATGTAAGAGTGATTAATTACGGAATGAAATTATTTTAGTGTGACATAAACCCAAATTATTGAGTTGCATCTAAGAAAAGGAAAGTAGAACATTAGACTGCCTAAAAGCCCCTGTGAGTGTTAACGGAATAAAGTAGCCTGAAATGTACAGGTATTTCCCTTCCTCCCTAACCTACTCATCTGTGAGCACCCCAGATTTGACTTGGCCCAGGAATGGGTTTTTGTATCATTATTCTGACAATATGTGGGGTTTATCATGGCAATTTATTCAGTGTCGTGAATGCCTGATGTTTAGCTTTTACTGTTTGTATAATAAATTCTGTAAATGAAGATGGTATACGGATGACATGTTTACACATTCATTTAGATAATTCTTCAAGTATAGAGAAACACCTTGAAAGGAACTAACCAAGGCTAAGATTGAGGGTTTTTTTTTTTTAATTTCAACTTTTTGTATGTTAGAGTATATGGTCCATTTACCAGCATGGAGTAAGGAACATGGTATAGCTATGTGAATGCAGTTCAGCAAAGCCCATCATCTGTATTCAGTGTTATGTCACTGAAATCCATAGAAGTTCAGTCATATACCACAGGTACATTGAAAGGCAAATATATTAGTTAAGTACCGAGTTTCAAACTCTGCTTTTCTAGAATTACGAAATTGGATCATCGTTTCCAGCAGAGCCATTTAGACTGAGGAAATCTCATCTTTTAAATTTAAGAAGACATTCTAATGTCCACTGAAGAACAAATGAGCTAAATGGGGTTTGGAATGGTCTGTACTATTGCATAAATTGTGATTTCATCATTTGACCTGTCAAGTCTTTGTTATGAATTAAGCACTATTATTACTTCCAGTCATTAAGACACTAAAATTTTGACTGGTTCCTTTCAGTTTTATATCTAGTAGATATAAAAACTGAAGAACAGGGGCAGAAAATAAAACTTCCCTAGTTGCTCTTTTGGCCTGACAGAAGGGCACAGCATTTAGTTTGGCACTTGGAAGGCAAATAGTTCTCTGAGTTTGAGGTCAACCCATGCTAAAGAGAAAGTTTCAGGACAGCTAGGGCTGCAAAGAGAGACCCTGTAAATGTAACTTGTATTCTCCTGTTGAAATTGTCATCTCAGAGGCTTACTGCCTCTACCAGCTGACCTAGGCTTAGTTCCAGAAGCTTCACATCTCCATATTAAACAATGGTTTCGGCCTCTAGATTCACTACGGAGTAAGCTCACACTTTGTAGTTCTTTCTGAACTCTGGCTTGCTGGCTCTGTTCTAGTTCAAACTCCTCTCCAAGATGATTGATTCAGTTTGGCCTCTCAGCCTCTGACAGAATTGCTGTAATTGGCCTCAAACTTAACTCCAGCAATCTGTTCCTAGCTTCTCATTCTCTAGCTGATTCTGTCTTCACCTGTGTCTAGCTTTTTGTCTCTCTTGGCAGCCTGTCCCTGAACTGTCCCAGTAAAACTGCCTCCTTCCTCTCTACACTGCTCCCTCTAGTAGTTTTTCTTTCCTCTCCTCATGATAATTGGGCATATCTTATTCTGTTAAATCTATTTGTTGCTCAATTAGACTTTTAAACATGGGTGTTTCCTTCTGAAAACTAACTTTGCCTTCATTGTTTGGGATTAAAGGTGTGTACTAAGAATATGTCTGTATTCCAGATGGATCAGAGAGAAATAGATGATCTTTGGATGTCACCAGAGCTGCCATATTGCTGGCTTAAAGTACCTCTACAAGACCATGTCTTGAACTATCCCTGACCACAAAAAGAAATATTAAAATATAAGGTTTTATGACTTAGTCACACAAAGATGCATCTGCTTAGTCCAAAGAAAGCATTGTCTGCACCCTTCAGCAAAGTTTTCCTTTTATTCTAATCACTCCAAGGGAAGTCAATTACCAAAACAATCAGGAGTAGACTGCAGCTTTTCCTATCTCATGACAAATGACTCCAAATATTAATAACTTAAAATGTTTGTTAGTTTATACTGCCTATTGCCTGAAGAATTTGAACTCAGCAGTGTCTCATAACATCATAGTGACATATCAGCTTAGACTGCAATCTCCTAGGAAAGCTTGGCCAGTGGAACATTTTATCTGAAGTGTTCTGATGTGTTTGTAAGCACAATTTAAATCTCTAATGGTTGCTAGTGAGTTTTCAATGCTCTACCACAAGAACATGTTCCAAAATCAAGCCAAGCAACCTCACACATCTTACATGGAATCTGAAACAAATATATGCTCAAAAAGAAAGCCCTAGTTTTTAATCTATCAATTTTGGAAGTGTTTTAACTTCTATTTGCTGTACTCTATGCCTTACAAAAGAATTGTTAAATCCTGCCATCATTAAAAGAGTGTTTTACATTTCACTTGTGGGAGGAAAGAGTATCAAGGAATTGGGGTAAATGTTTTTATTTTTTAAATACAAACTTAAAATTGCCAAAAATAGTTGAAGGTTAAATTATTCATATCATTCATTTTATGTAGTGTACCATTTTTGAAGAAAACTACTCTTGTTAAATCTACTTAAGTAGCTGGGATGGGAATTGGATGGCAAATTTTATTATTTATTGTTAATATAATATAATGTTATAATATATATATCATTTTAAATATATTAAATAAATAAAGTATATTATCATTATATTAAGTTATAATTTATATTATATTTAAATTATCTAAAAAGATTTCCATGTTCGATAGTCTATAAATTAAAGAATTTTGACTGAAATTCTGGTCCAATTCCTAATAATATACTCTGAACTTTTTGATAACACAACACGAAAGATAAATCCTTTCATGGAAACATGTCAGTAGCTCATAGATGAGAAAATAATTTCATATTAAATATATTATTATACAGAAAATAAGCATAAATATGAGACAATTATAGATGCAATTAGATTACAATTGCAACTTTAAGAACATTGGAAATCTATTGTAACTTCCTTCTCAAAGGAAAAAAATTATAGAAGCATTCACCCTTGGGGTCATATAATATTATCATGAACATTTTCCTCCAGTAGTGAAAAGAAAACATCTGACAGGCAAACCCATTTACTCTTTGGTCAGTCATCTTTCATTTTTGCTTTAATTACTCTTACAGCAATAATATGCTCTGACCAATCTGGGTCTAATTTTATATCATTTTTAATTAGTCATTATCTTTAATCAGTCCACATTTGCATCCACTCAATATATGTATTTTAGGTTGTAATTGCCTCAGAATCAATTTTGTTTCCCTCTTCTTGAGGTTCAAATCAATAATCATTAACTAGAATCATTTCACTTAAAGCATCATTAAATTTACCAAATTAACTACTCAAATAGGTGGAACCAACAAAACAAATAAGCAATTTCACAAGCAGCTGTGTGCTAGTCTCAACCTGAGTATTTATGCAAAATGATTACTAAAGTAATTCTCTTAGAATGAAAATAAGGTGTGCTGTGCTTACCACATGATTTCATTGTTAACATCACCAAAGTAGGTTATCACAATGTTAACCACATTTCGCACATGTGGAAACCAACACCCACAGAGCCATGGAGGTGGTGCTCTTTTAAGAGCATTACATCAGAAGGTACAGGAAGTTTACTAGTACCACTAGCAGTTTTAACATTTAGCATCTGATTGATAACAAAGTCAGTTTTCCCCATAACAAAGTAATAAGAATGCTATTCATTAGCTAATAAACAATATGCATCTAATGGGAAGTTACTTGATAATGATGTTAATGCTAGGTTTTTCATCAGTCTTCCACATGTCAATTGAATTTTGCTGAAATCAGCGATCCCCGTAATGATTTTCAAGTGGGATCATCTAAACCCATCATTACCTTCAGATTTATTAGCCTGCATGGAAGCAATCTCTCTCCCCAAGATTGTCTTTGTATCTATTTAAATACTTTTATATTCATGCTGTTTCAGGAATTCCTATTTTACTTAAAAGAAAAATCATTATTAGCCATTCGAAATTCCCCAGACTCTCTCTGTAAGACCTGCTTCAATCTAGGCTCTGAATCTGTTTTATTTGGTCCCTGAGTGCTCCCACAGATCAGAGTGCCCTGGATTGTCTTGTGTTTCCTTCTGTCTCAGAACTGACTCAGTCATTTCTCTTCTGGGATACCCAGCTCTCGATACTGAAAATCAACCATTTGGGCACTCTATTCTTTCATGACTCATATATCATTGTATGTATGCTTTTTCAAAAATGTGGGAGGACAAATACGTGGTCATGTATTCACCTGTTTATTTCTGTACTTTAGACAAGTCTATATCATCCTGGATTGTTGTTCATAATAACATTTTAATTATATTCAGCAAAGACTTTTTAAGGTTTTAAGTCACATTTATGAGTAACATAATATCAAACATAGTCTGAGTTCTTCAGTGAACTTCCTTATTGGTTCATTACCTCCTGTATGCCATCAAACTCATAAGCATAAATCTGAGAGTCACAGTCTCTTTATAATGGTATGTGATCTGAAAGCTCAAATATAGGAAAGTAATAAAGTGAGAGAAAGTAAAAGTTCATAAAGAAGCAGGTAGAAAAAAAATCCATTTGAAAGTTTACCCTTAGAATACTATCCACAAGCCCTGGACTGTTAGGTTGAAACTGGCCTTCTAATGTCACTGCCATGGACTGTGTGTATAGTGTACATCAGCTGCAGGTTAATCAGTTAGTGAGAAGAAAGAAGATGAGAAAAAAAGAAAGGAAAAGAAAAAAGAGAAAAAGGAAAAAAGGAAAAAGGAAAAAACAAAAAAATAAAGGAAAAAAGAAGAAGAAAAAAAGAAAAAGAATGAAAATGGGCCAGTCAGAAATGTTGCTTAATTTTCAATGTTAACCACATAAGTGTGATACCAAATGACCCCTCATGTCAACATACAAATCTTGGTTACTCAGCTAGTCTAATTAGTTGTATCCTACTGTTCTTATGAGCTGATTAGTCACTAATCACTGTGCCTTTTTCAATGTACACAGCAAGATTGCTATACTAGTACAAGAAATCAAGCCAAAGTCATAAGCTTCATTTATGAACCAATTTTTATTTAATTTTTATCACATTAATTTAGTGTGTTTGTGTCCCAACATTTTCAATGAATTACATGCCTTACCTCTTCTTCCTCTTGGTTGAAGAACTGTCTGAACCACTATACAGTTGGTCTTTTATATTGATGAACTCTTCTTCCTCAGAATCCACCAACCACTAGTCAAAATAGTAGACAGAAAGTGTCTGTACTGAAAGTGTAGTACTGGTTTTATTTATATTAGAAATACAATAAGTATTATGATTCACATATTATATACATTGTATTTGATACTGTCCCTAACTTACATATGAAATATAGTACATATGAGTTAGTGCAAATGATATAAAAGCACTATGCAGTTTTATACAACGAACTTAAGCATCTAAGGATGTTGACATCTGTAGGGGATTGCTTTGAGGAGGCTTCTCCCTGCATGGATCCTAGGAGATACATGTTATAATGATTGTGTGATCTACTTGTTATAGGAACCAATTTAATTAGCCACTACTAAAATGATTTTTAAACTAATATCTATCTGATAATACATAACAGTTGAATGCTATATAGGCTATTACATACACACTAGGGTGATCAACAGCCTACAGTAATCACAGAAAAACTTCAGGCACAGTTTACCAAGGACATAGAACTATTTTAGGCTCAGAAATCATTACTGAGAAAAATCAGTAAAGAAGTATGTGCTGCCCTCAAAGTCAACAGCATGCATGTAAACACGGAATGAGAAAAGTTGACATTATATTCATGCATAGTAAAGCATCCTGATATGACTGTGGTTCATACTCTGTGGTCACCGTGAATGGAAGGATAGACATGACTTTATTTGATATGCTGGATTTCTTTCTTAGTGTTATGATGGACTTAACATGAACCATATTCACATGTTTACTTTATGCTCGTTGTACTGTTATATGTAAACAAATAACTTTTCATGTAGTAATGCATGAACATCCAAGTTTAAACTCAGGTATTGTTATCAATTCTTTATATCATCTTTTGGTAAATAGGACTTATAAGTTATTGTCTCCTCGGGAAATATATTTTATTAATACTCAGGAGCTTTTATTAATGGGAATTTGGAAATGGTTGAACAGTTTTGGTAGAGAAATTGCTAATACAAGATATTTGTTTGATCATAGAATTAAGATTGGTTGAACTTAGACCTCAATTTGGGGAATGGAAAAGCTACTGAGGCCAGATGATCTCTGTATAACGAAGATTGTTCAATTAGTACTTAAGAGTATCTTAGAGGTTTCAGTTTCAACTGTGAAAGTGGGGTTCTCTAAGTACTGACATTGTTTCATTTGCAGAGTGACTGCACAGCAATATTTTACCAGCCAGAAAAAATGTACAATGGACACTGAAAATCATAGAAAAATACATATAAATGTTTTATATTGTCTCCCAGGATCCTAATGGGTATGAACAACAGTTAAGTGGCTGAAATGCCTTGTCTCACCAACTTTGCTTTCAGTCTGCTTCATGGCCAGTGAGCCAGTTCAGTTCTCCAATTAAGAATATGCAGTTGTCATAGCCCCAGGATTGCCCTCTTTGGCATGATTTCCACAGTGAGGCTGGAATTTCATTTAAAGAATCTAATCTTACTGTTTCATAATACCCACAAAGTTTGCAGTCTCTACCAGCAACCTCAGAACATTTCTGTCACTCCAAAGGAAACCTTTAGCCCATTAACGTGCACTCTCCCTGGTCCTTGGAAACCACTAATTTACTTATCATTTCTGTGGGATGGCCTGTTCTGGACATTTCAAGAAAATGAGATGATATAAAATGCCCCTGCTTACATTTTTCTGTTTCATAAGTGTCTAATCTTTCAGTAAAGCCATCCTCTCTCTCTCTCTCTCTCGGATTCTTTCTCCTCTCTCCCAACTCTCTTTCCAGATCTTACCCCACCCCACCAACTCAATGTGATAACTACCACACCCACCATCTATCTCTCTTCATCCCTTTTGACAGCTTCTTGTTCAAACTCATATTTCAACGACATATTTTTCTTATGTACATTTGTTGGTGTTCAGGTTTGTTTGTTTTGTTTACCTGTAGGTCTCTGCTTCCCCTGTTCCCTGTATTTGAGCCACATAATAGTGGCTGATTTCTCAAGTAACAGCTGCACTTTGCTCTACTCTGGCCTCAGATGGCCATCCCACACTCACATCATTCTCTTCTTATCATATGCATTGACAGAGTCTTTTAGTGTTTTGAGAAATGTTGTATTTCTTCCTCTGGAGGTTGGATAGGTGTACAGATGTTGCTGACTTTAATAAATAGAGGACTTTTCACAGTATAAACGTTTTACTCAATGTTTTGATAGTTTGTGACTGTCAAGGAACGGAATGTCTCAGATGTTCATTCACTGTGTAACAAATTTGTTCAGTAAAAAGCCTCCTGATGGAAACACTTAGATCAGTCTTTTGTAGAATAACTGGTTTACCTAACAAATTATATGACATTGTATTCTCCATATCAGAGTTTGTTTTGGTTGACCTAACTGCCTGGCCACAGTTAGCTTTAAGAGACTTGAACATGCTTCTTTTTTATTAACTGTAGGTGATCATAAACATGGCTAAAATTCCAGGAGTCTGTCTCATTTTGACTTTTAGTGTTTTGACGGCACTCTGTATTAAAAGACAGATTATCTACCCCAGTGTGCTCTTGGTCACTCAGACATCAGGTGTAAATTGCCTCCTCCATCTTAGCCATACTTAATATGAACCCAAAAGTGAGACCTTGAAATCTATGTAGTTACTTCATGAGTCCTAATCTTCTGAATCCCGGGACAATGAGTACTCACTTCCATCAAGGCCAACTGTGGCTTTCATGATCAAGTGACCCAAAGTAAACTCCAAATGAGACACTGAAGCAGAAGTGATATAACCATGAGGAAATTTTCTTTAAATTTAATCCAAAGAATACTAAATATTACTTAGGTTTCCATTATAACTTCAAGGTTTATAAAGATGTAGAAAGATTATCTTATTTTGATTGCCAATGTGATGAGATTTTAATCAATATTCTTTCAAAACATTAAGCTATATTTCTGTGGCTTTTATGTTTGTAGTTTAAGTGTTTTAGATTATTTAAGCTTATAACTTTCATTTACATTAGATTCTTTTATTCTGTTGCTTACTTTTTAGCTAGAATTTGGGGCAGTGATATAAGGTTCATATTTCTTATCCAACTAAGCATTCGATGCTATAATTTTAAATTTAAACCCTTATTTAGTTGTGTCATAAAGTTCACTGTTAGTATTTTCTTTTTTAGTTTTTAAACATTTTTAGCATTATTTTCTTTTTAAAATTATTTTATTTATTTACGTTCCAGTTGTTTCCTCTTTCCCATTCACCCCTCCACAGTTCCTCATCCCATTCTTCTACCCTTTTGACACAAGAGCATGAAGCCCCCCTCCCCACACACTTCTCCTTTCCCTGGGGCCTCAAGTCTCTCAAGGATTAAGCAATCTTCTCCCAGTGAGGCTAGACCAGGCAGACCTCTTCAGTACATATGCCAGGGCCCTCGACCTGCCCATGTGTACTCCTGGTTGGTGGCTCAGTCTCTGGGAGCTCCCTGGTGTCTAAGTTAGTTGAGTCTGCTGGTTCCCATGGGGTCACCCTCCCTTTCAGCTTCTTCAGTTTTTCCTCTAATTCAACCATAGGGAACCCAGAGTTCAGTCCAATGGTTGCATGTAATTATCTGTGTCTGTCTCAGTCAGCTGCTGGTAGAGACTCTCAGAGGACAGCCATGCTATGTATGCTCCTATCTGTAAGCATACCATAGAATCAGTAATAGTATCAGGTCTTGGTGTGCCCTTTCTCCCATTAGATGGATCCCAATTTATGCAGGTCATTGGATGATCCTTCTTTCAGTATCTTCTCCATGTTTGTCACTACAGATGTTTTAGACAGGGACAATTCTGGGTCAGAAATTTTGATTGTGTGTTAGTAACTCAGTCCCTCCACTCGAGTCCTTGTCTATCTACTGGAGGTGGAATTTTCAAGTTTATTCTCCCCAATTTTGGGCATTTGAGCTAAGATCACCCCCATTGAGCCCTGAGGATCTCTCACCTCCCGGGTTCTAGTACTTTCTAGAGGGTCTCCCCACCTCCCATCCCAAGGCTACTTATTTCCATGGTATTTCCCTGCCCCCTCCCATGTCTAATTCTGTTATTCCCGTCTCCCATCCATGTCCCTACCTCCCTTTGCCTACTGTGATTGTTTGCTTCCACCTTATAAGATGAATTGAAACATCCTTGCCTGTGTCATTCCCCTTGTTACACTTCTTATGCTCTGTGGGTTGTATCCTAGGAATTCTCTACTTTTTACCTAATATCGGCTAATCAGTGAGTACATACCATACATGTCCTTTTGGGTCTGAGTTACCTCACTCAAGATGATATTTTCTGGTTCTATCCATTTGTCTGCAAAATTCCTGAAGTCCTCACCTTTAAGAGCTGAATAGTATTCCATTGTGTAAATGAACCACATTTTGTGTATCCATTCTTCGTTAAAGGACATCTGGGTTGTTTCCAGCTTCTGGCTATTACGAATAAGGCTGCTATAAACATAGCAGGCCATGACTCCTTGTGGTATGGTGGGGCATCTTTGGCTCAAGAGTGGTATACCTTGGTCTTCACAGAGAATTATATCCAACTTTCTGAGGAACTGTTAGATTGGTTTCCAGACTGGTTGTACCAGTTTGCAATCCCACCAGCAATGGAGGAGTATTTTTCTTTCTCTAGATTCTTGCCAGCATGTGTGTTCACTTGAGTTTTTGATCTTCGCCATTCTGATTGTTTTAAGGTAGAATCTCAGGATAATTTTGATTTGTATTTATCTGATAACTAAAGACTTTGAACATTTCTTTAAGTGCTTCTCAGACATGTGAGATTCTTCTGTTGTGAATTCTCTGTTTAGCTCTATACCTCATCTTTTAATTGGATTATTTGGATTTTTTTTTTTGGAGGCTAACTTCTTGACTTCTTTATAGGTTTTGGGTAATAGCACTCTATCAGATGTAGGTTTAGTGAATAATACTTTTCCCAATCTATAGGTACATAATTTGTCCTACTGATTGTGACTTTTAGCTTAAAGAAGCTTTCCAGTTTCATGATGTCCCGATTACCAATTCTTAGAGCCTGAGCCAAGGGTATTCTTTTCATGAAATTTCCCACTGTGCCCATGAGTTTGAGGCTCTTTGCTCCTTTCTTTTCTATTAGATTCAGTGTATCTGGTTTAATGTTAAAGTCCTTGATCCACTTGGACTTGAGTTTTGCACAGGGTGATACATATGGATCTATTTTCATTCTCCTACACAGAGACCACTAATTATACCAGCACCATGTGTTGAAAATGCTTTCCTTTTTTCACTGTTTGTTTTTTGATGTCTTTGTCAAAGATCAAGTGTCAATAGTTGTTTGCATTTACCTCTAGATAGTAGATTCTATTGCATTGATTGACCTGTCTGTCTCTGTACCAATACAAATGTGATTTTTATCACTATCACTTTGTAATACAGCTTGAGGTCTGGGATGACGATTTTCCTGGAAGAGGTTTTATTGTTGAGATTTGTTTTGGCTTTCCTTGGGTTTTTCTTTTCTATATGAAGTTGAAAATTGCTCTTTCCACATTTGTGAAGAATTTGTTTGAAATTTGATGGGGATTGCACTGAATCTGTAGATTGCTTTTGGTAAAATGTCCATTTTACTGTGTTAATCCATGAACATGAGAAATCTTTCCATCTCCTGAGGCCTTATTTAAATTCTTTGTTCATGGAATTGAAGTTCATGTCATACAGATCTTTTGCTTGCTTGGTAAGGGATACAAGAAGATGTTTTATACTGTTTGTGGCTATTGTGAAGGGTGTTGTTTCCATAATTTCTTTCCTGTGTCTTTTATTTTAGGAATTGAGTCCATCAATGTTGAGAAATATTAAAGACAGAAGATTGTTAGTTCCTATTATTTTTGGTGTTGTAGGTGGTATTATATGTGTATGATTCTCTTCTTTTGGGTATTTTTCATGAAAAGTTTACTTTCTTGTGCTTTCTTTAGTATAGTATTTTTTTTGTATTGCAGATTTCCTTCAAAGTATCGTTTGTAGGGATGGAGTAGCAGAAAAACACTGTTTAAATTTGGTTTGTCATGGAATATCTTGGTTTCTCCATCTATAGTGATTGAGAGTTTTGCTGTGTATATTTGCATTCTAATATGGTTTGGATCTGCCTTTCACAGTCTCTGTTGAGAAATCTGGTGTAATTTTGACAGGTCTGTCTTTATATGTTACTTGTCCTTTTCCCTTTACAGCTTTTAATATTTTTTCTTTGTTCTGTGCATTTAGTGTTTTGATTATTATATAATGAGTCTATTTTCTTTTCTTAGCTAATCTATTTGGTGTTCTTCAGGCTTCTTGTACATTTATGGTTATCTATTGTTTTAGGTTTGGGAAGTTTTCTTCTATGATTTTGTTGAAGATGCTTTGTAGCCCTTTGAGCTGGAATTCTTCACTCTTCTATTCCTATTATTCTTAGGTTTGATCTTTTCATTGTGTCCTCAGTTTCTCGGGTACTTTGGGTTAGGAGCTTTTAATAGTTTGCAGCTTCTTTGACTGATATCTCAATATTGTCTATGTAAAGTTCTATACCCGAGAGTCTTCTATTTCTTATATTCTGTTGGTGATGCTTGCATTTGTAGCTCTTGATCTCTTTCTTAAGTTGTCCTTCTCTATATTTGCCTCCATTACTGTTTTCTTTAGTGTTTCTATTGTGTTTTTAGGTCTTGGACAGTTTCATTAAATTCCTTCTCCTGCTTGATTGTATTTTCCTGTATTTCTTTAAGGGAATTATTTGTTTCTTCTTTACATGCTTCTACATGTTTGCCTGTGTTTTTCTGCATTTCTTTATGGATTTCTTTATATTCTCCTTAAAGGGCTCTATCTTCATGAGACGGGATTGTAGGTCATTATCTTGCTTTCCAGGTGTGTTAGTATATCCAGAGATTATTATAGGAAGAGAACTGGGCTCTAATGGTGCCGAAGTGCAATGGGCTCTGTTTCTTATGATCTTCTGCTTGCCTCCCACCCTCTGGTTATCTCTGTTCTTAACTGGTCTGGTTATCTCTGACTAGAGTCAGTTTCCTTGGAGGCAGGTAGAGCTTTGTGGTATTGGTTAGAGCCGGTCCCCTTTTAGACAGGCAGTGCTCTCTCTAATTAGGTTTCTCTTCTGTATCTCTGATTAGAACAGGTCTCTTGTGTCTCCAGTTACTGCAGACCTCCTGGGATGAAGACAGGCTGTAGGGTGTGGGAGGGTACATGGCCAGGTGACTTGGCCTGGGTGAGGAAGCAGGCTGAAAGAAAGGTGGAGCTCTGGAGCTGGGGTGTGTCAGCTGAGCTCTGGGGTGTTCCAGCTGTTGTAGGTATTTGGGTAAGATTCTCACCAGTGGCTTTGGTTACTGTGAACCTCCTGGGAGTCATGAGTCTGTAGGGTGTGGGCGAGTTTCACAAGCTGCTCCTTTGGCTCTGGTAGGGAAACAGACTGGAGGAAGGTCATATCAATATTTTCAAACCATTCAATTTTATTCCTTTAGATGTCCTTTTTTTCATTTCTGGATTATTTATATGTATATTGCTTAATTTTCAAATGTTTCAGACTTTCCCGGATATTTTCTTTGTTTTCATTTTTAGGTCAATTACATTATGATCCAACGATCCACTTAGTATGACTTTTAGTGTTGTAAGCTGATATACTGGCAAATCACGCAGTATATGGTCCAGTGTGATGCACTTGAGAACATTATGTATTGGACATTTTTGATACTATTTTCCATGATATGAAATTTAGGTCAAGATGGTAATGTGTTCATGAGGTCTTCCTTTCACTTCTTGACACTTTGGTTACTTGTTCTGTCAGTTATCGATAAAAAATATTGAAGTCTCTAAATTCAGAATCATCTCATGGGCTTATATGTATCTCCCTTAGGAATAACAAATTTTGATTTATTTTGAGATCATGATTTCATTTTTTTCTGTACTACCCAAGTCCCCAGATTATAAACATGCATATACCATGCCTTGTTCTAAGAGGTTTATTAGAATTCAAAGCACGATACAAAATGGAATATCTTGGCATTTTGGAACTGTCCTGTAGGACAACTCTGGGTTTTCAATTCCTAATGGACTTCCTTGAAGGACTTCCAATCCAGAATCTAAACAAAAAATTCATTTCACAGACTGACTTAGAGGGAAACAAATGCTCAAGCTGTCTGTGCCTGAAGTCCCAAGGAAACTCCTAGACTCCATGGTACAAAGAGGTACAACAGCAGGCGTCCAATTCCAGATATCTCTTGCTACTTCTGGCTGCTGCCTCTCTCCTTGAATGCCAAGTGGATGACAGAACCATTAGCCATGTTGAAGTAAGCTAGGGAGTTAGAATCCTTGATGAAGGTGCCTTCATATTGTAGTTACTGTTTCTCCTGAAAGCAAGCCCATTGCTCCATGAATCTTCACTTTGATGATGGAGACTTGGTCTGTGAATGGAAGAGTAAAGACTAGACCCTGCTCATTCATCTTCCATTCTGTCTTATCCTGCATGTTGGGAACTTGCAATTTGATGGATACGGGACCCTTATTTCTGTGCAGGAACTCTTCCTCAGGCATGAAGGTTGACCTTGGTCTTTCATTCCTTGGACGGCAGCTCATCTTCAATAGGAGGTGGGGAATTTACAAGAGGCTTTGGAAATGAGACTGAAGCCACAGGTGAAGCAGGACCAGAGTTGTTGGTACAATCATGGGAGGTGAGCAGGGTGCTGTGATGGGAGATGCTACAGAAGGCATAGGTACCACATTGATCCTAGGTGTGTGAATGAAGGATGGCATAGGGGCAATCACTAAACCTGGGGGCAGCCAGACCTCAGATGCCATGGGTGACTGAGGTATGACAGGTACTTCAGATGCAACAGCGGTAAGAACTGGAGGTTGTATAGCAGGTGGCCAGGACATTGATGTGATAGTGGACACTGAGCTTGGGATATTGATGGCTGAAGTTGAAGGCAGTGTCTGCGGAGGGATTTCATTGGGCCAATCTTCTCCTTAGTGTTTTCTTATGGTACCAGGCCCTTGGTCTTATGGATGACCTTATTCTGCTCCTGGAGGGTGATGTTAGCCTGAGCTTCCTGCTGGGTCCAGGCCTGAATGGCCATCCCAAGTCACCTTTGCCTCCAGTTTCTGGATCTCCTCTTCACCAACCTTCTTATCAATGGCTGTCTCTTCTACCCAAAAGATATCAGTATGTTACTTAGCCAACTACTCTAAGCTGCTCTCAATATCCAGACCTAGTGCATAAACCTCATCATCACTGTTTCTCTCTTGGATGGAGCGATCCTGTTGCTACTGCCAGCGGGGGTCAAAAATCCCAAAGTGCATGTGTTCTTGCCTTTTGCTAGCAGGGATCTTCTCCCCAGTGATGGAGGATATAAGATACTTATCAAGAGCAGGAGCTGGAAGAAGGGGTTGGGAAGTTTTGGGACCTTAGTCCTTTTACACCATGGCTTGGTCTCGAGTCGGGGGGCAGAGGTGGAGGAATGGATGCCTCTAGGGGTAGAGGCACTCTCTGTCCTTCTTCATCACTTGAACCAGTCCAACTAACACTGCAATGGGCAGCTGTGAATAGGAAGTCCTAGGATTTAGTAGTCTCTCAGTTCCATGAGGCCAGTTTTTTAAGCTGGTCTTTCATAGAAGTAGGTACCAAGAGATGTGCTGGCAAGTAAGTGCAAGCAGTTGAAGAAGAATCTTCCTTCTTCCAATGTCTTTATGTAGGCTTCCAGCAGAAGGTATGGCTCAGATTAAGGTGTGTAACACCACTCATGGATCTAAAACTTGCTTTGTCCCAGACTGACCTTGAACTCAGAGATCTGCTTGCCTCAGTCTCCTGAAATTAAAGCTATGTACTATCTTGGCTGCTCCTAAGATTTTTATGGCTACTCTGCCTCAATATTTTCAAATCAAGATCCAGGTCAGAAATCTGTCTTCCAACCTCAAGATCTTTCTCACAGGTATGCTGTCCATTTATGGATTGTAGTTCATTCCAGGATACAGAATACAGGATATGTGATAACAGGAATAGTCATCACAGAAGGTCTGTGTCAAGTGCAAGAGCATATAACATGGACTTTTTCTATAATGTCCAGTGTACCAGTGACCATACAGGTGATTGCTCTAAGGGAACTAACATTATCACTATAGGGGCAGCAACTAAAATTGTTATTTTTTGAGGTTTTCTGACTCCCAAAGCAGGGTAGGAGCCCTTTCTTCTCTCTTTTCAACCTTCAAGCCCCCCTCGCTCTCAAACAACTAATGCCATGGCTTATATCCCAGCTAGTTTGCCCATTGCGATTCAGTCACCACTAAAAACACATTTTCAAAACTCTAAAACCAACTACATGACAATTTCCAATCTCTGACCAATCTCTGAGATAGCTACTGTCTGGACCCTTTGGAATGCAAAAAGAAAGTGCCACAGTGATAATATAAGAATAAACATCAGATTAGTAGAGAAAACTAACATGAGCATGGATGCTTACTTCATGGGCTTCACTAGCACCACAAGTAGTGTTTGAATCATGATATAACTTGCTTTTAATAAATGTCCAATGCATCCTTTTTATCCCTATTCTATATTAACAACAACAAAATAAACAAGAACAATGTGAATAGATGAGAGATAGGGAAGAATATTGGGCATTTTCGTTGCTGCTCCATTACACAGGTGAAGCAAGGCAGGATGAGCTTAGAGTGCTTTTGGTATTCCAGAGTTGGGAAAGCAGAGTGTATGGAGACCTAAAGGATCTCAAGAATGAAGAGCAGGTGATTGGAGGCGTGTCTCCAGGAAGAGAGAGGAGTGGTTTGCAGGGGCACAACAGTGGAAGTTTGGAGAAATACTGCTTTGATTGGAGGAGGTCAGGCTTGAGGGAGGAACTATGGAAGTTAAGCCTCAGCTCTGTGTCTGGCTGATCAAAAAATCTCTTCCAGAGAGCCTGTTGCTCCTGGGATCTCTCAAACTCTAAGCTGGGCACCCAGGCTGCTGCCATGGTAACAGTGTACCTCTGAGGTCATGATCTTAATTGCATATAAAATCTAGCTTTCATAAAGCATAACTTGGAGAAATGACCATAATGTAACATTTAATTCTAAATGTAATTTCTTGGTCTAAATTCCACTTTGATATTATTATTGTTACACTAGCTTCTCCATCTATTATGATGACTGTATTTATATTCTTTTACTTTTATCTTAAACCAGTGACTATAATAAAATTGTCACAGTGTGTAGGCACCTCCATTATAATATAGTGAATTGATAATGTTAATGTGATGGCTTGTAGGGTGTTGCTTTGAGAAGGACATGGGTCACGAGTGGGGAGTGTTCATAAATATGACTGATAGGTGACATTAAATATATAGTTCATCCTTTTTTGGGAATGTGAGGAAATGTCAGAAGAAGGACATCACCAGAATCTTCCCATGCTGTCGCTTGATCTCAGGCTTCCAAATCCAAATCTGAAATAATTTCTTTAGTTTGTAGACCACCTACATTATGGTGTATTATCACAATCTTCAGAACTAAAATAAGACAAATAATTTTTATGCATTTCATATCAAATGTAACAATTGGGGGGAGGGGAAATTTGAAACAGAATTTCATGTAGGTCCAGGCCAGCCTTGAATTCACTCTGCAGCCAAAGATGATGCATTAAGTCCCAAAGATAGGATGACAGGCATTCATCACTACTGATTTCCAAGAAGTCAATTATCAACTGGTATGCTTTGACCATGACTACCCAATATCGCAGACTTGTTTGGATTACATTTTATTAAGTAATTTTGTACCAGTTCAACATAAATGCATGTCAGCAATTCGTTTCATTTTTCTTACTCTTGTGACTTCTCTTGTCAACATAGAACATTGAGATTAAAGAACATTGAGATTGTTGTTTTTGATTCTAGCATTTTAAATCTCTCTTCCAGCTTTCAGGATTTCTGAATAAAAGTCTTTGTAATTTCTATTCTGATTCTACTTATTTAATTTTACATTATTATTTGACTACCTTGAACAACTTCTCTTCATCTTTTGTTAGCGGATTTAGAATAAAATATGATTAAATGATATCTTATAATTTATTCTGCTATCCCTAAGCTTCTTGAATGTATAATTTAATGCCTATGAGTAATTTCACTATTATTTTGCATCATGTTGTGAAAATAATTATTATTGTATCAACTTTAGCCAGGTTGTTGCTCTGTGTTGCATTATTTTCCCTAAGAACATATATCTAAGTGTCTATCATTAATAATAACAGACCAACAAAATTGTTTGACTCCAATCTAATTTGGTAAACCAATGAGATTATTGGAGTTGTACTGACACAAAATATAGCTCTCATCTTGAGCCAACTATGACTTCTCTTGTCATTGTCCAGGAACATAGATTCAGGTTATCTAAAATAACAATTTCCAATGTAGAACATTTTGCAAAGTTCACAAACTAAGACCTTTATTCCCCCACCACTTTATCAGTGGAAACAACTGTAGGTTTATCAGAGATAAGCAATGAAACCTTTGAAATAGATCTGTATGCTATCTGATGGCGTTCTTACTTTCAGAGGTGGTAGAAGCTAGCAGTATCTTAATTTCACATATTCCAGAGGTCTCAACTGTTAGTTACAAAGATGTTAGATCAAGCATAGAGATCAGAAAAAAATGGTTTCAAAGTGGATAAAGATAGCTCAAAGTATTTTCATTATTCCCCTGTAATAGTCCACTCTTCACAATAAAGTTCTAATCTATCAGTCAGTCTTTTTTTTTTTTTCCTTTTTTCGGAGCTGGGGACCGAACCCAGGGCCTTGCGCTTGCTAGGCAAGTGCTCTACCGCTGAGCTAAATCCCCAACCCCCAGTCAGTCTTAAAGAAATAGATGTGGCCTTTTCTTATGAATATCAGCTCACAGACACTTAAAGAAACACAATGTAGTGATTACATGAACGGTTCAAGCGCTGTTGAATTTCCTGAAAGTTTTACCCCAGCATAGTTGGGAATTCACAGAAGCTGCATTAACAGTCTCATTTCAGTCAACCTTAAACTTTCTATTGTCTGTAGTACTTACTCAGTCCATTTGTAATTGAAAAGCAGAGGAAATAGCCTTTAGGATCTCAAGTGATGACATCATGACTAAAATGTAGTGGTAAATACTAAAAAAAAAAAAAAATCTACCAACCCACACTAGTGCCTGCTTCATTGGGACACATGGCATTTTCGAGGTAATTTCATTTCAGTCAGCAAAGTATCTCAACTGCTAAGATCCCAATCTCCTTCTCATGCTGCCTCAGGCTATTCTGAGCCTGGCAGCAGCCTCCTCTTGCAACTGTCTTGTTAAGGACTCTCCTAACTTTTCTAGCATCCAACCCCTGTGGTTATAGTCACAATTCCCAGTAACCCGTTAAAATCAAAACTCAATAAGCTTGTAATTTGGCAATCAGATTTATATCTTAAATTCCCATTCCACCAAACTTCCACACAATAAATTCACAACCAATTGATAATGATATAAATTGCCCACTTAGGTAAGATAAATTGTCCTATAAAATTCCATCCCTTATGAAATGTTCCTAACTGCCTGTGGACCTTTAAGGCCACACAGATCTGGATCGTCCTTCTCCTCCTCCATCTTGGTTCTTCTTCTGTCTCCTCTCTCTCCTCCCTTCAAAACTCTGTTTCTGTCTTACTTTTTTACTGCCCAATCACAGGCCTTGTCTTACCTTATGGCTGCCTTCACCTGTATAAAGACAACGATCTACACTGAAACACCTCTTCTATCAGGGAACATTAATATCTATGACTACAGTGACTTATTTATTTAATGACCTTGACTGTGGAGTCAAACTCTTGCTAGTTACCATAGCAATCTTAACTTCACACTGGCAAAGTACTCAACTGATACAAGGAGGAAACGGGCATGCTACAATACTCTGACACCATACATCTCCTAGACTGAAAAAAATTTTAGGCGTTGTTGGCCTGACTTATTATACTGGGAATAGTACTTCTAAATCTTTTCCATTCCAAAAACAGAATATAGACTTTAAAATGATCATAGGTCTATTCAATTCATTATTTGCAAACTTCTCTATAAATCCCATGTCTCCTGAGTATTCATCTCTCTCAGAAAAAAAATCTGGCTATCTTAAAATTAATTTAGTATCTGGCTTGGGTGAGTGGTTAGCACCCTTGATTTGACTTTTGCCTTTATGATGCTCCAATATCTGATTATTTTTAACTAAAAGCCTGAGTTATGCATTCTGTTCTCTAGCTAAAATGTTTTTAAAGAACTGTCTAGATTTATATGCATTCTAAGATATAAAAATCAATCCACCTTTCTAACCTAATGTGTAAAAAATTTCAGATTGTCTACCAGATAGATTATGTTCTGAATTCAGAGATGAAGATTCAGATCTGTTTTATCTAAACGGTATTAACTGTTTTATGTAGATCAATATTTCCTGGACATTTACTAGCAAATGAAATAAGAACCAAATATACAGTAAAACAAAAAAAATACTAATTTTCTTTTGAGTGTAGACTCTCAGGAATGGAATTATTTTGCAAACAATGAGATATTCATTTCCAAATATTTGCTACAACAGAGTGAGTTATGCTTTATCTCAAAGCAATGCTATATAGTTTCTCTTCTTTTCAATGAGCTATTTCATCTTAGATACTGAAATATGAATGTTAATGCAGTTAATAAATTAAATGTGCCTTAAATACAACATGAAATCAAGCTTCAACCTAGAAGAGGTTCATCAGCAAAAATCCCTCCGTGGTCTAGATCTTTAATCCAAATATTCTGTCATCTGTAGAAGGTTGCATTAACCTCTTTATTCTAAGGCAACTCAGTCACATAACACACTTCCAGCCAAAAGAGACAAAAAAGAGATTATGACTTCTTTAAAACAAAATACAAAATAATCCATGCATTCCCATTCAATTATAAAGCTTACATAAAATTTAAGATCTAAGTAATGATTGAAGGAGACTTCAATATATGACCTTGATTTTTTTATTAAGTATATAACTAGATATTAATTGGTGACTTTATCATCATGACAGCATAGAATAATGGATATTGAAAATTCCGAACCCTATCACATACGTCATATTATTAACATAAATGTGTGTAGTGGTTTAAATATGCTTGGCCCAGGGAATGACATTGTTATGAGGGGTGATCTTATGGGAGTAGGTGTGGCCTTGTCAGAAGAAGTGTGTCACTTGGTTGAACTTGTTGATCCTCCTCCTAGATGTTTAGAAGACAGTCTTCTGGAAAGAGTCTGCTCAAGGTGTAGAATACTCAGTTCCTTCTACAGCAACATGGCTACCTGCATGCTGCTATGCTTCCTTCCCTGATGATAATGGACTGAAACTCTGAAAATGTTATCCAGGCCCAATTATAACATTATCCTTTATAAGAGTTGCCTTAATTATTGTGTCTCTTCACAGCAGTAGAAACCCTAACAAAGGCAGAAGTTGGTACCAGGGACTAGAATATTGCTATGATAGGCCTAAACATGATTTGTTTAGAAGAGTGTGGATTTTGGGACTTTGGATTTGAAAAGCATGGAATGCGTTAACTGGGGCTTAATTAGGATCCCAGTAAGAATATGGAATACTTTGTTGCTGAGGGTGATTTGAACTGTAAAAGCCTGGTTCTAGATGTTTCAGAGGAGAAGAATTTTAGTACGTGGCCTAGAGATAGTTCTTGTGATAGAGACTTTGTGACCTTGTCAAAAAGCTATATTTTAGAAAGGAAAATATACAAAATGTATGGTTCAAAGAATAAATAGGTACCACAAAGCTAAATCAAGCTGAGTCCTATGTTCAAGGACATAAACCATATAGGAAGTGGTGACCTTAGGTAAAGACTCCATTCAGCAAAATTTACTGTTTATACCTTTGCAGTGAAGCAAGAAATAGTTTTATCTACGTTTATTGTTGCCAGTTTTTTTTTTTTAATTTGGACCTTTAATCTGGAGTCAACTAAAAACCAGAAATGGAGCATGTCCTGGCACACGGGAACATCAAGGAGACCCTGGAGAGGGGAGTGGGATGGAGGGGACAAGAGGCACAAGAAATGAAGACAAGACAGTATTCTGATCAAGTCTCATTTAATCAAGCAAAAAGCACTTGCTTATAAGCAGAACAAATCACACAGCACAAACTGGTAGCCAGGGTAACGATAAACATATGTTACATCAGAAACCAATGGCGTAAGTTTTGATTTCCCAGAAACTTCTTACCTACAATAAGTTTCAATATCCTGAAATCTCTAACTAACAATAGAGTGAAACTCATTCTTGTGTAGAAGCAAGCTAGCAGAATGTTTCCAGTATTCTTGGCTGGCGGTAACCCCCATGTATGTTACTTGGAAACAAGGGCCCATGAAGCAGAAAACACCTAGCTCAGGCAAAGAACACACACACTTGAGATCCAGATCTCGAGGCTGGAAGACAGCTTTTGATCCAGAGCTTGAGAAATAGTGGACATGAAAGACTGACATCCAGACTGGTGGTAGTGCATACCTTCAAGCCCAGAACATAGGAGAAAGCAGCATACAGAGCTCTGAGTTTGAGGTCAATCTATGGAACAAGTTCCAGGAAAGGTAAGTTTAGGCAGTGAAGGAGTTGGAAAACTGAAAGTTTGTAATAATGTAATAGAACAAGGGGGGCAGCTCAGCAAGCAGTAGAATATGGCAGCTTCAGCCTTGTAGTTCTGGCCTTAGAGTCAAGAATAGAAGAGACTACCAGACTAATTGATGCTGGTTAACTGGAACTAAGAAATTAGCAGTGATCAAGAAGATAACCTGCATCACTAAGGTGAAATATTCTTGGAAATGTTTTCTGGGAGCACAAAGGGCTATCTTCTAAGGTTGAACCTCCTGCTGCAGCTGGACTTACTAATGTATAAGAATCACACAGCTGGTACTGGTTTTGAAGACATGAAGGAGTCATGGAGAACAGCTGAGGCTTGGCACTGTGAAAGGCAAGTAAAGGCCATTTTGACAGTGTAGCCTCAGTTGCAGTTGACAGCCCAGAAGTAAAATTGTCATGCAAAGGAGTTGAGGCTTGGCACCATGAAGAGAGCTTGTGAGAGGCTATTGGTGAAGACCAGTTGCAGTGGAAGATGCCAGCATGTTGGAGATGCTAGTATCATTGAGTGACCACCAAGAACAGCAGCAATAGAGTGGAGTCAACCAGAACTTAGAGTGCTGCAATGGGCATACCTGGAGAAGTAACGCAAGCCATTTGGATGAGCCTAGAAGATTGTGTTTGGATCCCAGACATTAGAAGAAGGAGGTGTAGCACTGAAGTTGGATTGGAGAGCATAGGATGCTAAGTATGCCAGAGCTGTGTGATACCTGGTGAGGAAAGCTGCTTTCAGGGAGTGGAAACAGCCCAAGAGCAAGAATTGTGTTACGGTCAACAAAGCTGAAGGGAGCTGATCACTTAGTTTGCCCAACTGGTTTTTGGTTTAGCTTTGTTCCAATGTATACTCACTGTGACACTTTGGAATGATAATGTATATTCTCGGATGCTGGAGGTTATGATCTGCTTTTTGATTTTGATTTTATAGGAAGTTACCATTAAGTGACTGGATGAATCTCAGAAGAGACTTTGATCTTTTGACTTTTAACGTTGTTGAGACTGTTACATAATCTGGCACTTTTAGATTTGAAATAAGCTATTTTGCATTATGTTATATTTATGTATGGTTCCCATAGACTCATGTGTTTGAACAAGTCTATGATGGCCATGGAGTGGAATATAGTGTTGTGAATATGCTTAGTCCAGGGAGTGGGACTATTAATAAGTTTGGCCTTGTTGGAATAGCTACAGCCTTATTAGAGAAAGTCTGTCACTTTTGGAGTAGGTTTGAAGACCTTCTTCCAGCTGTATAGAAAAAAGCCTTCTCCTGGATACAGACAGTTCAAGATGTAGAACACTCAGTCCCTTCTAGAGTACCATGTCTGCCTGCACGCTATCATGTTTCTTGTCATGATGATAATGGACTGAACCTTTGAAAGTATAAACCCGCACCAGTTGTTGTTCATTTTAAGAGTTGCCTCAATCATGGTGTCTCTTCACAGCAATGAAAACCCTAGCTAAGATAATGTGAGTGCACTTTCCTTTCCCTCTTAGTCTGAAAGACTTCCTTTCCCACTTGTCAGCTCATTTGTTTCTTTTGTGCAAAGTCTCTTTTAAGAAGTGCCTGTTGAATCATGAACTTTCTTCCTCGAGAAAGTCATTTGTACTTTTGCCACACCACAGTCTTTTTGAGAGACTTGTAAGTTGGCCTGTAAGATTTTCTAGGCCAGCAAGCCTATTTTACTTATCTGGGGATTCAGTGTAACTGGCAAGGGTCAATTCTAATGAAATATAAATGAATGAATATATTTATAAGAAGAGAAAAATATGTGGGAAAATGAATGGATATACTAGAAATGATTGAACCAATAAATGAAGAGGCAGATAGTTAAGTGAATAAGTGGAGAGATTGGTAAGGCTTGCAGTATGTGAATGTAGAAGGAAATGAACAGATAAACTGGATGGGTCATCAGCCTGTTAGTAGGTTCATTAGTGTACACAGGCAAAGCTAGCTATATGTTTGTACACCATATATGTTCTCTTTGTCCATGGAAACCAGAAAAAAGTAATCAGCAGGTATTCTTACATATGAGTTATGAGTCATCATGTGAGAACTAAAAATCAAGCCTTGATTCTTTGCAATAGCAAAAAAGTGCTTCCTGTGTTTTCTTCTGATAACAAAATTGTTTTTGTAGAGATATTTTAATCCAGCAGAGTAACTGCTCTGGCAATAGGTCACATCCAAAGACCTTTCTAGGTCTTTGTGATCTGGCTGAAATACAGACATAACCTTAATACAGACCTTTAATCCCAAAGAAGGTAAAGTTAGTTTGTGGTAGAAAGGAGCAATGTTTGAAAGTAACATCTAATTGAGGAGCAGACAAAGTGATAAATCAAAAAGATTTGACAGAATGAGTCAGAAATTGGATAGGCCCAACTCACAAGGACAGGAAAGAGAGACTACTTCAAAGCATTGCAAAAAGCAGGAACACAGAATAGAATTTGTGCAGTTTTTACAGTGCAAGTTAGCAGAGGCAGTTGAATCAAGAGAATAAGAAGGAGTCAACAGACTATAACAAATTGCCAGAGTTAGTTTGAGGCCAAGCAGAACAATTCAGTGAAAATCCAGGAGAAGTCAGTTTGAATCAGTCAGCTTGGAGAAAAATTCAAGTCAGAATAGAGGGGTTGAACCAGCCTTACAGAGTTCAGAAAAGACTAGAAAATGTGGGCCTATTCAGCAGTAAGCCTCCATGATAAAAATTACTTCTAGAGAATAAGTTACATTTATACTTTTTTCCACACAATATATTCTGAGTATTATTTCCTTCTCAGTTCCTTATTACCTTGCCTTTTATCCAAATCCACACCCTTTCTGTTTCTGACTAGAAAAGAAACAGGGTTCTTAGTGATAATAATAAAATAAATTAAAATAGAATAGAATAGTATAAAACAAAAAATAACATCTGAATATGAAAAACAACCAAACCCAAGGAAAAGAACCTCAAAGAGGCATAAGAAACAGAGACCATTCATCCACACACTCAAGAATTTCATAAAAGTACTAAACTGGCAGTCACAATATATACACAAAGAACCTGTTGGGTAAAAAGAGAGAAGAAAAGCTATATAAATAAAAATATAATAAGATAAAATTAAAATAGAAAAGGCCCTGACATGATATTATGAGATAAGAAACTTCCAAAGATGCTACTGAGTTTTTTTTCTGTTGACAATCTACAGCTAGACATGCAACCTACCCTTAAAAGTAGTGTGTTCCCCAGTGAAATTGCCTTGGGGAAAACTAAATTTTCCTTTGCACATGGTTATCCATTAGAGACTGCTTCTGACTAAGGGATGGGGGGAACGTATTCACTTCTGTTAATTCTAGGACCCTTCTTGTGCAAACCCATGCAGACCTACTGCCTCAGTTCATGTGAGTTTGGTTGACTTAGAGGATTTTTTTTTACTTAGTATCTTACTATCTCCTCTAGCTTTTATAATCTTTTAGTCACCTCTTCTGAAGGGTCCCATGAGCTTTGATGGAGCAAATTTGATGGAGACATCCTGTTTAGAGCTGAGAGTTTCAAGGTCTCTCACAGTCTGCCCAATGTCTGGCTATAGTTCTCTGTATTTGGTTTCATCTGGTATAGGAAGAAATTTTGCTAATTATGGCTGAGCAAGACATTCTTCTGTGAGTATAACAGAACATTAGAAGTCAATATATTTCTTATTTATTTATCTGTCTGTTTGTTTTGGGGACAGTAATATTTGGTTATGCCCTCGGCTCTTTGGCTATTTGTTGATTTGAGAGATTTAAAAGATTAAGTTTTATTAAACCTTTAACAAAGAGTGTGATTTTCTTTAGTTTCTAAATTTCTTATATATCACGTTTCTTATATCTCAGTATACAATATAGTAAAGGTTTGAGATTTTTTTCTAGGAGTTAGATAAGGCATTATATAACATGACTGGCATGGAGATAGTGCACTATCTGCAATACTAATCACTGTTACTCTCACCACTCAGTCAAACCTTTATTCCTACTCAATATTGCACCAATCCCTGGATATACATAAAAATACATATGTAATCCTGGGTCTGTATTCTAAGATTACTGGTTAGTCTAAGGAGACAGGGCATATGCAGGAGAGGATTATCACCATAAACTGAAGGGGACACTCAGCACCAGATAACAAATTTATGAAGAACTGAGGAAACGTGAAAAATCATGTATAGTCAAGTAAGCCTTGAACTGCTACATCTCATTTGAGCAACGAAAGAAAGAGATTAAATTTACAGAAAGGAGGCAACAGCATCTTGCCCATACTACCTATTAAATCACAACTTATTTCAAATGGGAAATGAATAAGTGGTGAGAGTTAGACTTGTCTGTGAGAAAAGTAAGATCTCAAAATAGTTGAATGAATGGCCCAAGGACAGACAGTGACTTTCATCTGGCACAGGTGCAAATGGCAGTCTCGTTTCTTGGCTGTTGTGTCTCCGGATTTGCCAGTGTTTTTAAACAAGCCAAAAGGAAAAAAAGTCTTGAATTCCTCTGAGGACAGCTTGGCTGAGATTTTTTTCCCCTCTTAGTAAACAAGTAGAGGAAACAGTTGAAGTCCTCATGTATTTGGTTACTTCCTGTCCAGATGATGCACTCAGAGGCTGCTTGGGAAAGAGTGGGCTCCTCAGTCTCACAAGGAAGATCAAACCAGGGGGAAATTCTGACATCTCTGCATACTTTTGTATCTGTCCCCTTCATTATAGATGAAATTACAGAGGTTATTCATTGCTAAATCTATAGGCACCTTGGACCAAAAGAACAACTAGATTTTCCAGAAGAGATCCCTAACCCTACCTTCAGATGAAGGTAGTCATCCATGGTAGTGGGGCAGCACTCTAAAGCAGAAGGAATCATCTTCTGACAAAATCTGATCTTTAGAAAGACTGTGATGAGAGCTTCCTTGGAGTACCACAGAACCAGTAGTTATACAATGATGAAGCCACTTTTGTCCTTTTCCCCACTGCAGTTCTCCATAAGACCTAAGCTCATGTCAGGTCTAATAGATGAATGTTGGCCCCTGGATTCATTTGTTTGCCCCTCTTCTGAATGTGCATACATTGACAAAACTCCCTTCTTGACCTTTTGTCATTACTTGTCTCTTCTTAAGCCCATAGGATTTGTAATTAATCAAGTCTAGCTTGTTGGGGCTTTTAAAAGTCAGGCTTTAGCCTTCACATCTCTGCTTTTGATGCTACAGACAGCATTGCAGCAGTTAGTTCTCCTTATATGCACCATTAACATGACTTTATCTGGTTTATTTGAGTAGCTTATTCTGGAAGTTCTCAAATGGATACCCAAAGGTTCCACAGTATCTTTAAACCAAAAACCTCATGATTTTACTTAGTTACTTACTAATTTAATGTAACTCTGAATCAATAAGTTTATTCTCTAGCTACAAATATTTGTGGTGTATTTAGCTTGCAAGTATTTTTCTCTGAGTCTCAGGGAAGGCTATATTCTTGGGTACTTTTTGCTAGTATAGTGTAGTTAGGGTCAACTTTACCTGCTTCCCTTGTGGATAACTGTTTGCACTCACTGCAATCCCAGCAAGTTGTTTGACAAGTTTGCATTTGTTGCTAATAGCTGGACTCATTGCTGTCTCTTCCAACATTTATCAAAGGAAGGCTTTTAGGTCACCCACAGTGAAAGGAAACCAGGATAAGTAATCCAAATAAGTCCATGTGTCTCTGAAAGAATCATGCAAGGTCAATGGCTCAGCAGTGTCTCAAAGAGGGAGAGCTGAATATGCCCATGTGAGCACATATGGAATGCATACTTTTCGTGATTTGGAACTCTGTCAGAACATGTTGCTTCTACACTCTCCCCGTTTCATGACAGAGGTGCATATTAGAATTATGTCTATGATAGGCAGCATTGGTCCATAGTCTATCTTAATCAGCTGGTGAGGTTCCTTTCTGGAAAATATTTGTCTTTGTCTGAATGTGGTTTGGAGAGTTAATCTTAATATCTCTGTAAAGACTTTTTAATAACCACTAAATTTGTAATGTGTCTGTGACCTTCAGTTTTATGAGCATCGGGCATGTTATAGAAAGTAGTTCCAGCAGGCCTTGGCACACTCTAATTGTAACGTGTATCAGTTATTGGACACTGTCTCTTCTTTATTTACAACCCATCAGTGTTTCTCAAATTTGTTCAAGTATGATTGACTTACATAGCCTAAACCCACCTGTCCCTGACTGAATGCCTTTTCTTCTTCCTCTGCCCATTTTACTGTGGGAAAATGGCCTTCTTGCTCTTCTGTCACTCCATGCACAAGCTTCCTGAGATCTGTCACCAGCTCAGTTTCCGCCACAAAGAGCACGCTTTATGAGGAGTTTCTCTGGCTTTCTGCCGCCTCTTATCCAGATGCCCACTCAAATGTCATCTTGTAACTGAAGTCTTTGCTAAATGCCATATTTTAAATTGAGTTGAAAATATTATGGAAAACAAGAAAAAGATCCTTTCCAAATTCTTAGGTGTATAACTTTTTTTTTCCTGTCAAGAAGACTTGGTTTGCTTGCTAATTTAGTCCATCTGATCTCAATTAAATGTATCAGACAGTGGTGTGATTAGCAGAAAGCAATGGCCTCTTGTCACTCTTCTGTCTTCTTGGCTGGATGCTAGTTCTAACACAGAGCTTGTGTCTCTGGCTGAATCATCCAAGGTCAATAGCTTAGTAGTGTCTCAATCAAGAAACAGAACCTAAGGAAGCTATGGAAGCATATATGGAATGTATAATACTGAAACTTGTTTTCAAAATTAGGTCTCTCTATCAAGCTGCTTTAAATCAGTTTATAAGGGATAGTTGCTAAAAGGCATATGCTTATCAGTTTATGGTTCTGTAAATGTTAATTTTGTGAATTTAGACTACATTTAATATAGTCCACAGAATACTTCAAAATTATGTGCAACATACACAATCTATTCATTGCATGTTTTATTTTCTATTGAGTAGCTGAACATTGAAAATTGCATTATCTAAACAATTAGTATTATTGAAGTTTATGTAATTTTATTATTTCACAGCTATCTGTCTAGGGGAGTCCATGGGGCTTTTCTGAATCCCTTTACTTCAGCAGTTATCACCACTTTATGTTGATGGAGTCATGTTTAAATTTGTGTATTTGGTTTGTCTACGAAGAGCAACTATTTTAAAAACATAATGTGAAGATCAAGGGGGAAGGAACTCAAAACCATTCTGCAGTGTGCATAAGCTCAGTATCACATGCTGCATGACCCTTCCCCTTCCTCTCTCTCCAATGAGTGAATGGTAATCCTCACAGTCACCCTGACGTGCTCAACTCCAAAAGACTGAGATGCAGATTTGAGTTTATAACTATCTTCTATTAAGTCTGATCATCCTCAGAAAGATTTTTGTCTCTGAATTTAAGATAACTTGAGTGCTGAATTTATTACCCTCAGGCATGTCATGTGTTCTAATTAGTAGATCTGTATGTGTAAGATCAGTAGAGAAGCTTTATTTATTTTTTTATTTTCCATCACAAATACTGGCTCTGGAAGATCAGGGGCTAAGAATGCTGCCGACACAACATTTTAAATTTTATTTATTTGTTTGTTTAGTTGGTAGTCATAAGGATGGGGTGTGCTCACATGACACAGAGTGTGTATAGAGGTCAGAAGGAACTTGCTGGAATGAGTGCTGTCCTTCCACCATTTGAATCCATGGGACTGTACTCAGATATGCAGGTTTGACTTCAGGCCCCTTTCTCCATGAAGCCATCTTGCTGGTCTGCTTACTGATATGTTCACTATTTTTCTTAAAACCCCTGTATTATTATTTTGTTATGAACATTTCTTTGAAAATTAATATATCCTGCATTCAAGACTGTCTCAATCCTTGCTTTGCAAGATTAAAGATGAAGACACGAAGGCAGCCGTCATTTGGAAATTCAGGGAGACAGCAAGCTGCCTTTCTGCCACGATCAATGATTTCTCCTAAGAAGTAGCAGAAGTGAAGCAGAGACTGCCATGTCTTATTAACCTGTTGGACTGAAATACACTCTGGCTTTAGTAATTCACACTGTGCTATGAACTGAGCTGTTCTTCTTCTCGTTCATCAGAAGCAAGTGAAAAGTCTAATAACAAAGGTCTTGATCGTGTGGCTCTTGTAGGTCTCCAACTCTGTTTGAAAGCAAAAGCATTCCTTGTTTGCAAAGGCTAAGACCCTTGAGTACCTGGCCCCTTCCAGCCTTGGCAGTGTTTGAAGCATGTGCCTGTTTTCCTGTATACCTTGAACAGTAATTCATTTAATTGCAAGACATTTTGAATTTAAACAAAACAAAACAAACAAACAAACAAAAACTATTGTAGTGTTGTGTTTTGTTGTTGCGGGTGGGATAGCGTGTCCAAGACCTTGTATAGGATAATACCTGTTCCCCAGGGCAAGGCCACTAGCACAGAACCTGTCTCAGGACCCAAACATGAGCAATGCATGTACCAACAGGCTGCCGCTGGGCCTTCAGTTCCTTAGTCTCCTGTGTATCATAACGAGCTCCTCTAATTCTCCCTTCTGTGGAAGTCTAAGTCCAGCCTTGTCACTATTCAGTTGTCCTTGTCTGGAGACATAGTCAACCACCCATTTGAGGGATCACTGACTAATGTCTCCAGCTTTAATCACTGTCTCTTTTTTAGCTCAGCGCCCAATGCAGCATTTCATCTGATATCTCTTTAGAGTTAGAGCATGTGTATGTCCTTGCTGACATGCTATTTTTGTTTGATCGACAACCTCAACAATAACTGAATTTATAGCCTGAACTTCCTGCCAGAGCTTTCCAGTTAAATGGCCCATTGCTCTGATGGGAGTTTTTCCTGACATCCCTCCATGTTCTTCCTATGACTTTTGGAGACTCCTTTGCTGGTAATGATAGTTCAGAAGATATTTAATGTTTTCTGCTATGAGAAGAAAAAGAATGGCTGTTTGATCAGCTCTCACCCTTTCCACAGGCTTGGATCAATAATGGTTTACAGAAAAGAAAATGCAGAGGTGCATTAAAAGGGTGCTACAGTACTCAGCTCTTAAAAATATCTTCAGAGTTTTCAGGGAAAAAGACAAGTCTTTGAATGCTGAAATGCTGTGGGTGGCTGGGCTGACTAACTGCAGTTTAGGAAACGCTGTCACAGCCTCACTAGGAGGCTAAAGTGGTGTGGGAAGCACTGAGGAGCATTAGGCTCAGAATTAGCCCTTGGCTAATAGCTGTAGCCCCTACTTTCCAAGAGAAACTACTTAAAATATAAAGAGGTACCTTTCTTACTAAAAAGAAAGTTAATGGTAAATATTTGTATTTACATTTATTAACTTCCTATTTACATAAGCAAAAAGTTTACCATTTTTTATTTTTTTAAATTTACATTTATTTTTACATTCCAGATTCTATTCCCCTCCCGGTCCAGCCCCCTAACAGTTCCACATCCCATACCTCCCCTCACCTCGTGTCTCCACAAGGATATCCCCACCCCACCAGACCTCTAAACTTCCTGGGACCTCAAGTCTCTTGAGGGATAGGTGTATCTTCTCTAAGTGAACCCAGACCTGAGAGTCCTCTGCTTTATATGTGTTGGAGGCTTCATCTCAGTTGGTGTATGCTGCCTGGTTGGTGGTCCAGTGTCTGAGAGATCTCGGGAGTTCAGGTTAATTGAGACTGCTGGTCCTCCTCCAGTGTTACCCTCCTCCTCAGCTTCCACAAGCCTTTCTCTACTTCATCAGCTTCTTTCCATTGATAGGGTACACATATCTGCATCTGACTCTTTCAGCTGCTTGTTGGTTTGGGAGGGCAGTCATTATAGGACCATTTTGTGAAGGACCATAGCCTCAGTAATGGTGTCAGGTATTGGGGCCTCTCAAATAAAAAAACATAATGTAAGGCACTATGAAAGTATACAGTCGAAAAAAGAAAGAATATTACAGATTAGGACACACTGGCACATACAAAGAGAGGGACAATCAAACAGAGTCAGAGGTAGATAGAGATAGACAAGGAAAGAGAGCACTACCAAAAGTTCTAAAACTGTGAGATACCTTGATAGGCCAAACACAGCAATCCACTATGCTTAATAAAGGGTAGAGATAAATTCTAAAGTCAAAGACAATATATTTTATAAAATTATATTATAAAATTTCCCAATTTAGGTCAAAATTGACACATAATTACAAACTGTATCAAATATACATGGACAGAAGAGAGCTCTCTAAGATACGTTGTAGCCAAGATGTCAAAAATAGAAAATTAATGATCAACCTAAAAACCTGTAAGGAAAAAGGCCAACTCACTTCCTAAGCAAACACATAAGAATGCATCACATTCCATAAGCAATCATGAAAGCCGGAAAAGCATGGATTGGCTTAGTCTACTCTCTGGAAGTAAATAACTGCCAAACAAGGTTGTAACATCCATCAAAGCTACTGCTTACAATTGATGGAGAAAAAAAGAGCACTTCCGGACAAACACAATCTAAGGCAATGCATGACAGCCAAACCAGCATTGCTGAAAATGCTTAAAGGAGTGCTACATAGACAGGAAGAGGGAGAAAAGATAGTATCTTCCACAACAGTAATGTAAACACTAAAGTTAAGGAAAGGAAGAGATGAAAAAAAAAAAGGCGGTGACAAAGAGATCTAGCATCCTTAACAGTATAAGTGAACAACCATTCAATGCTAACTGGAGGAGGAAGAAAAGAACTAATAACAATGTAAACAGCCACCATCAACAACAAATAAAACAAAATCAATGACAAAAACATAAGAAAGCTCAAAACTGTCACAAAAATGCCCTTAAACTAAAATGCCTTCAATTCACTATTTAAAAGACTCCGATTTGAATGGAAGAAAAAAGAGGAAAAGGAAAAGGAAAAAGAAAAAAAAGGCTCAGACTCGACAAAATTATATTTCAAAATAAGCTATAACTGTTTGTATGAAACACACATTCAATACATACTCAATTGGCAGTGACAACAGAAAACTGACTTCAAAGGATAGCAGTCAGCTAGACAGGTAGTGACAAATATACATTCACAGAACTTTTCTGACATATGATAATGCAGAATTCAAATAAAAACAAATTTAAAAAGATATACCTAAAAGAGAACAATTCCTTAAGAACATGTAACAGTGACAAATATTTATGCAACAAATGTTAGGTCTCTCAATTTCATAAAATAAGCATTAAAGGTAAAAGAAGTGACAAAGTTGATGAAGCAATAATAGTGGGAGATTTAAATACCTCTTCTATCATCTTTAGGTAGGATTTTCCAACTGAAATGATCAAAAATCTTCTCCGTATACTATACAGTAGATATGAGCAGATTAAAAAGGAATGCATCTTAGGGTATTTTTCCTGATGAACATAATAACACAATTTTCCTAAGCTAATCTTGAAACTGAACAGAAGAAACCATTAAGATCGCATCATAGACCAAGATAACTTTATTCTAGAAAGAAAACATAAGTAAATTTTAAAAATGTAAAATAGTACACATGTGAACTTAGAATGAAAGTCACAGCATCCTTGGTATAGAAACCCTTTGACAAAGTTCAGAAACCTTTTTGGTTAAAGGCCTTGAAGACACTAGGAATAGAAGCAGATGCTTTTGTGTAATGAAGGTTTTTTTTTTTGACAATTTTTAAAGCAAATTTTATACTAATATTAGGAAAAATTGGAAGCATTTCTTCCAAAATTCAGGATGAGGCAATGAACCTTCGCTCTTATGCTGCTCAACATCTTACCAAGAGCCATATGGCAAGACAAGAAAGAGAATAAATTGAAAACAAAGTCTAATAATTTCTGTTTGTTCATGGCATCATTCTACACTTCAGAGAAACCTAAACATTCTAATGGTTCTTAGTTCTCTGATAAAAACTCTGAGGAATGTAGTTGCAAATAAACATCATCATACAAAGTCATTAGCTTTTCTATATCCAAATTGCAAACTTTCTAAAAAAATAATTTGGAAAATCTCACAATAAATTCAAGATTAAAAAAAAACAGACAAAATACCTAGGAATAAATCTATAGAGTGGGATGAAAATTTTACAATACTAGAGATAGAAATAAGAAGACACTAGAAGATATGAAGAACTCTCATTTTCATTGCCTGGTCAAATTAATATTTTAAGAATGGGGGCTGGGGGATTTAGCTCAGTGGTAGGCGACACCTAGGGCATAAGGCCCTGGGGTTCGATCCCCAGCTCAAAAAAAAAGAAAAAAAAAAAAAAAAAAAAAAAAAAAAAAAAAAGAATGATAGCACTAACAGCACTGATACAAAGATTTAGATCAGTGTCCCTCAAAATTCCAATGGCATTCTATACAAAACTAGAGAAAGGAGTTCTTTTTTAAATATCAGTCAGTCATTTAATTTCATCTTTTCATTCACTAGATGAAGCCATATTACAAAACATAAGAGGATATGACTTTCTATTCAGGCATCAAAGAAGTTTATATGACTCTAGGTGAACAATGCTGTTTCTATGTTAATCACTCAGACATAGGTTTTAAAATTATTCTATTTGTTTACATGCTGAATATTGCCCCCTGTCTTGATCATTTTTTTTTACTATACACAAAGATCAATTCAAAATAAATAAAAATCACTACTGCAAGACCTGGATTTTGAAAATGCTTGAAGAAAAAGAAGATCAACTCTGCATAGTAAAGGCAATAATGAAATGTAAAGAGGCAATATACAGAAGAAGAGAGTATCATTTACTTAAGACTGGAGTTGAGGTTAGAAATAAATGAGAATTCCAAAGCACAAAACACCAAGAAGAAATTTTTATTCAATAAATGTGTTAAGAATTAAATAGACAATATTTAGAAGAACAATAAACAGCCAAAAAATAAAATAAAATAAACAGCCAAGAATATTTTTAAATGGACCCAACATTTTTAGCCTCTAGGGTAATGCAGTTTAAAACTCTTTCAAGATTTTGTTTTATACAAATAAGAATGTCTCCATTAAAAAAAAAAAAACGAAACAAAGGATAATGCATGGTGTCAAAAAGATGGAGAATGCAAAAGCAAACAAATAAACAAAAAACTAAAAATGTAAGTAACATATGTCCCAGGTATATTGTTCCTGATTGTAACCTAAGCTTTTCTAGTCATACCAGTGAGATATTTGCATATCCTTGTTCATTTTTGCTCTATTAACAATGACAATGAAATGGAACTAGCCTTGATGTCACAAATAGGTGAATAGATATAGTGGTTTATTTACATAATAGAATTGTATTCAGCTGTAAATAAAAATAAAATCATGATATATGTAAGTGTGGTGGCTTGAATCAGAATGGCTCCCATAGACTAAAATATTTGAATATATATAGCCAACAGGGAATGTCATTGTTTGAAAAGTTTAAGAGGATTAGAAGGTATGGCCTTGTTGGAGTAAATATTGGCCATGTTAGAGGAAGTGTGTAATTTGGGGTGAGCTTTGAGGGTTCAAAGGCCCATGCCAAACCAGTCTATCCCTCTACCTATTGATCAGGGTGTATATTTATCATCTGTTCACATGCCACCAGGCTTCCTGTCATAATGATAGTGGACCAAACCTATGAATGTATAAGCAATTTCTCAATTAAATGTTTTTTCTTATTATAGTTTCCTTAGTCATGGTGTCCTTTCACAGCAATAAAACATGGACAAACACAATAGGAAAATATCTGAATCTAAACATTATTATGTTATGTGGAAGAAATCTGTCTCAGAAAGGCAAACATCACATATTTTACTTCATCTGCATGTGTGCATGTGCATGTACATGTGTGTGTGTATATGTGTTTAGGCCTCAATGACAGGAGAAAGAAGATCATGAGAAGGAAATAGGTGCTATTCATTGGAAGAAGTGGAAACTGAAAAGAAAACATACATTTTATTTTGAAAACAGAATGTGAGTTCCAGTGGAGGACAAAAGGGCCAGACTGACCCTGTCTTCTGCCCTGATATTATGGACAGGAGTTCAAAATTATAATAGACTGCTACATCATTTCATCCATCCTATTCCTTCACCTCATCTGCACTGTAATGTTTAACTAATATTTCAGTTCTTTAAACTGGATTTTGTAAGCCACAGATAACTTATCTGTGTACAATAGAAATCTACTCTTCTCCGTTGAATGTTTACTTTCCCAGCTCTACCATCTTTCCTTCTTACACTGTCTGCTCTAGCCATCATGTGGCCCTTATTTTAAATATATTCTGAGAATGTTGGCATAATAAAAATGCCTCTTACTAATGTCACTTGGAAAATTCCTACATTACTTCCAAACTTACTTGTGAACATTCTTCCTCTGAGCAACCTTCTTCAGCTCCCTGTGACAGAATCAGGTCTCTCCTTTCTCATTTGCATAATGTTTTCTCTAGTCTTTGACTAATCCGATTTTCACCTTGAATTTCATGTTCACAATAGTACGTGATATATTTGAATACATTAATTTCTTGAACTCTCACACTAATCCATTGAAGTGTTTTCTCTGGTGTCCCAATTCAGTAGATAAATAGGTTCAAAAGTGAGAAAGGACATACCCAGTTCAAATGACCAAATTGATTCACCTAGGGAAAATGGAAATCTTTTTTTTGTGTGCTAATGGGTTTTGTTTTTGACCTGTGATGTGATTCTGCCTTTTCTACCATATTATGGCTTCTTGAGAAAATAAACAATAGTATTTGTCTCCAACTCTAACCTAAGACAATATCTTCCATAAGAAAAGTTCTCGGTAAAAAATTTCTTAATAGATGGAGAGATGGCTCAGTGGTTAAGAGCAGAAGACCCAGATTCAACTTCTAGCACTCACCTGGTGGCTCATAGCCACCTGTAACTCCAGTTTCAGGGTATCCTGTGCCCCCAGTGGTAGAATACACACACACATACACACACACACACACACACATCACACCACACACAGAAAATTAAATTTAAAAATATAAATTTATTTTTAATGTACTGAATAAGTATGTGCTTATAAGTATAGTGCTAGAGATGTAGAGGCAGGGGGATTCCCTTTGCTCACTGACTAGCCACATCTGTCACTAGTACCGGAGCTCTAGGTGCAGTAAGAGATAGTGTCTCAAAAATAAAATGGACTGGTAAACATTCCAGTGGGTATGCCAATATGGATTGGGAAATCACAGGCCTCTATCCCTTGATCTAATAGAGGTAATTACTGATTTCTGGTTGTGATGGTAGTCAGTTTTCGACAGGAATCAGATCCCTGGAAGGTTATCCAATCTCAACTGGTAAGGCTTAATCACATGTATGTAAGAACAACACTAAAGATACCCAAGAGTGTATGTGTTTGTGAGTGTGTGAGTGTGTATGTGTGTGTGTGTGTCTGTGTGTGTGTGTCTGTGTGTGTGTGTGTGTGTGCATGTGCATAGAGGACAGAAAGAAAGAGAAGGCTATAGGAAGGGATAAAGGTAGAGAGAGAATAATTAAACAATACATTATGAATCTGAAAGGGAGTAAAGGGTATTAATAGTGTGGGGGCGGGGAGGATGTAAATTCTGTGCATTCATTCATGAAGTCCTCAAAAAATTATTTGGTGGATAAAAGAAACAGGACTAGGGAGATGGCACAGTGGACCAAGCACATATTTGCTGAAATATTTATGGCAAAAGAACATTAAATTATATGTTCTTTCTTTCAGCTATGGACTCATCCCCTTACCTTTTTCAATCTAATGGATTTGGATTTTATTTGTGACCCCATAAATTGTGACGTAGTGGCATTAACACTGAGGTCAGATTTTCTAGTCAGGTGGTGGTGTTACTATGGAAAACTAAGAAGTATGATTGACCAGGGTTTGCTGACTGGAATTTTATTAAGGGTCATACTATTCCCAGGTCACTTCAGTATTACACGGATAAGCACAGAGAAAACAAATAACGACCCATAGATTTTATTGTAAGGGATCAAGATATTTAATTTAAAGGGGCCATCACCATGTCAGTACATGTAAGCCAAACTTCTATTTAGCAAACTTCATATTTCTTTAAGGAAGTGATTGAATAAACAAAGTGTGATAAAAAAAAACTGTAGTGAGATTTAAAGGGACACATTACTTGTTTTAGGCTCTCACCTGGCAAACCTGTTTTCTGCCTAGTTCTATTGTGTAAGCCTCTGGTATATTGACAGAAATGTCTTCACATGGATGTGTGGGTGTGCATGTAGATATTTACTCCTGTGAATATTCTCTCTTTCTCATAGCCATCAACCAGTAAACAGAAATCCGGGCAGTCTTCCAGACAATAAGCATTATAATGTGTAGAAATGCATTTTATCAATAACAGGCAGGAATTGCTTTTGTTACTTCAGCAGCAAGACGAGTGAAGACCATTCAAATAGCTGATTCTTTTCTTATTTCTCTGTTCATTTGTCTGTTGCTGAAAAGATGAATCAATATTCCCCAAGTTTGGGAAATTCAAGGAAAATTCATCCATTTTATTCACCCAGAAATGCAGTGACTTTTTACATTTTGATTTTATTTGTACCAATGTTAGAAGATATTTTGGATAGGAAAACTATGGAGATGAAAGATAAAAATACGTATTTGTTGCTTCTTTCCCCCATCATATAAAAAAAAATAGAAATGATTGCCAGAGATAACTTACTATGATTTGCAAGTGTTTTCAGATGGATTCCTATTTTCTGACTTCCAGTTACCTATGATGGCAGGTAAGGAGACATTCTCACAATTTTGGAACTCCTATGACTTTTGTATTACAACTACTAGAAGCCAAACATTTCCCACCCTCCTGTTGTCATTTCTGTACCTTGTGAAATTTAGAGGAAGCTATCAAGTAATAATCAATTGCTTGGAATTTTATCACACATTTTGGGTGTGCCTTTAGCATTAGAATAATAACTTATTTCATTGTATATCCAGCCAATATTCTCTGAGTGCACTCCAGGTATCATCTACTACACCATTCAGCAGCAGCAGCAAGGGAGAATCCACTGCACAATCCCGCGCAAATGGGCTGCGTTGGGTGACAGCAAGGAAGTCAGAAAGCTGCATGACTATCCTGATAAGGTCAGGGAGATCAGAAAAGATTGAGCGAAGGAACCTACAGGATATATAGGGCATTTCAGGGACAGGAGAACGTAAGTAAGTAAATAAATAAATAAATAAATAAATAAATAAATAAATGAATAAATAAGAGCAAAAAAGCATGTGCATTTAACTTTGTGTGTGTGTGTGTGTGTTTGTGTGTGTGTGCACATGCATGCATGCATGTGTCGTATATGCAGCGTGTTTATGTAGTGATGACTGGGATAGTTTTGTTGAGAGAAAAAATTTGAAAAGTTGGCCACCAGTTTAACCTTGCTAAAGAATCATTCAAAGAAATTCTCAAAATGATCTAACTTTGAAGGTCATTATGGGTAGAGCCATTGTATAAGAGACACAGGCAAATACAATGAGAGAGAAATGAGGATCTTTGTTGCTTGCTCAAGAAAAATAGTACTATACAGTGGAACAGTGCTTAGAGGCATTGAATTCCATCCTCAGATTAACAGGAATAACTGGCCAGGGGATGCATGCCCATGGCTCCTGCTTCTCAGGAGGCTAAGGCTTGTACATATAAATGCGATTAGTCTAAAACCAGCCTGAAAAATACATTGAAATCCATATCAAAACAGGAAGATCATAAAATTTAATAAGCAAAAATTCTCCATATATAAATACACATGTACACATAGACACTGAATCGCTAATCAGTAATTGTAATCTGATTTATTTGACTTAGTCTGAGGCCAAATTACCTATAAAATGTTTTACATCACAGCATATTATGAAATAGAATTTTTAATTTTTAGAAATTTGTAATTTCCCATAGAGAAGATGGGAGCTCAGAGGGAATGAAGAAGTTGCTAGAATCACTATTAAACAATACAGAATTCTCTCTACTAATAGCACAAACTTTATACCTTCTTTAGTTAACCATTGCCAAGGACACCCAATGTGAATGACTGTTGACATCTGAAAGATTATAGAGTAGACTCTCACAAAGAGTCAACTCTTCCACCTGCAGAATAGGAGTATCAACTGAATAAGTAGGAGAGACAGGCTGAATAGGACCTTGACTGCTAGCAAGGTCTGCTGCTTCCTGAAAAGCAGTCTTATCCCACTCAGTTCTCCTGCCTCATAAAAGTTCAGTCTTCAACATCCCTGTGGGCTTAAAGTTAATTTCAAAGCTATATTCTAACTCTTAATTCATTGTTCATCAATATAATTTGTTGAGGCTTCTGTGTATACTGAATGTTTCCCACATACTCTTTCTTATTTGGATTCAGCACAGTATTTCCTTCAGTAAGAAGTGAAATAGATATGATTTTCTACTTAATTATTTTAAACATAAACACAGATAAGTGGAGACAGGAGAAAGGGAGATGGACGCTCCAATGTATGAAACACCTAAGATACACAACAACTGAGTAGGTATTAGCAAATACTTAAAACCAGAGATGGTATTTAAGGATTCTCTAGCTAGCATACAAAAATTATAATAACTTGAGGGACACACAGGTAAAGACAATATATGACATGCACCTAAAGCATTCTGAAAAAGTGAAAGTCTCCAAAGTTGACTCAGTTTTTATAAATATAGAGAAGCATGGAATAACAGCAAAGTATTAATATAAGATGAAAATAAAATGAAGAAAAATTTAAATATGAGTGTTCAACAGTGGTATAGTAAATAAAAAAGAATTATCTTTTGTAAAACCCAACAACTTATTTAGTCATTCTAGGTAAAGTTTGCTGAGTCATAGTTCCTCTGTCTTTATTTAAACTATTCAGTATGATCAGTTGATTACTAAAGAGAGAATTTCAGATAGCAGTCCTGTAAATTCCTTTGCAAAGAATTTTCCTGCAAATGTCCTTGCCTATATCGAAGCTCAACATGTCATAAGGCAGCCTCATTGAGAATTCTGTGATGATGATACTGCATTGTTGGACTGGTCTTCAGAGACAACAAGGCCATCTTGAGGTCATTTTCTGCTGGAATAATGTAATGAGTCCAGGAAAATAACAAACCAAAGGAGAAAATAATTTGTGACAAAGTCAGAAGCAAGAGGCAGAGGAGGTGGAGGGAGGGACTTGGAGGAGAAGAGGAAGACTTTGGTGGTTGGGATGTAATATATGCATGTCATGTTATATATATATATATATATATATATATATATATATATATATATATATGTCTCTGTGTGTAACTAAATAAATAAATAATAAAAAGAGAAGAGAAAGAAAAAATATGTATTTTTTATTTAAAAAGAAGTTCTAGCTATTAAAGGAAAAAAATGAAATTTAGATTACAACAATAGGTACTGTTTTTTAAAAAATGTCAATGGTATATTTTATAATAAAACATTGGAACTAAAAATCAAAAACTATTATTGATATCAGTGTTTTTGTGGGCAGACTCAGAACAAGTGATATAGAATCAAAAGGAAGCTGCCATGTGGTCTTTATATTGAATTAAATCATCATTTACAGATTCTGAGCAGTTTAAACAGAAAAGTTTGTTTTTGGCTAAGTTATTAATATGTTTTTCTGTGTAAATTTTACTCACAATGTCCAACAGGGAATTTCAGAGAGAAAGCTTAAAGAAATTCCCCATATAATTATGTTTCTTAAAATTAAAAATGCATCCACAGATCTAATATATATCTTGTTGATTGGCCATGTAGTGTAAACTAGAAAGTTATCAAGAGAGCAAGATTTTCCGAAACCTTACGACATTCACCCATCATCTGAGTTGAAAATATGTTAGTTTTCTTGACTACAATAATCACTTATACATAACATGTGTAAAAACAGACATAAAATGATTCTTGTGCTGTGCACCTTATGAATAGATGGTGAAATAAACATAGTAATTATTTTTTTACTTTGACCCAGCACATGCTCACAGAACTTGCTCAACTGGAGAACTCTTCTACTTATAAAACAACACAGGATACCTTTACTTTACCAAGGTTGAGCTTTAATGGTCCATCTTCCTCTTCCCTTTTAGCTTCAAGTTTTGCTTTTTGCCTCCATCTTTTTCATTTTCTTAATTAATTATTTAATTAATTTACATTCTGATTGCAGCTTTTTCTCTTTCTCCCAGTTCTTCTTTTTTGTTCCCTTCCCTCATTCCTCCTGCTCTTGTCCTCAGTGAAGGGGAGACCTCTGAATATCTACCTATCGTGGCATATCAAGTTGTAGTAGGATTAAGCATGCTTTCTCTTAATGAGGCTAATAACACAGTGAGTTATGGGAAATGGTTTCAAAGGCAGGCAACAGAGTCAGACAGTCCCTGTTCCATTTGTTTATGGGATCCACATGAAGACCAAACTGCATACCAGGTGCATACATGTAGTGGTCCAGGTCTATCCTATGCATGCTGTCTCATTGGTAATTTAGGATCTCTGTGAGACCCTATGGGCTCAGTTTGGTTGACTCTGTATGTTTTCTTGTAGTGTCCTTGACCACTCTGGCTCCTTCAATCCTTCTTCCCCCTCTTCCACAAGATATCTGAAGTTCACCTTCTGTTTGATTGTGGGCTTTTGCATCTGTTTCCATCATCTGCTGGATAAAGCATCTTAGAGGACAGTTAGGCTAGACTTTTGTGTGCATGTAGAGCAGACTATCATTAATAGTGTTCGGGGATGGATCTTCCTCTCTCATGGGGTGGGTTTCAAATGGACAAGTCATTGGTTGGTCATAACTTCAATTTCTGCTCCATCTTTATCCCTGCACATATTGAAGGTAAGACAAATTTTGGTGCCATATTTTTGTGGGTGAGTTGGTGTACCCATCCTTCCATTGGAATCAGTAAGTCTTGTATGATTACAGGAGGTGGCCATTTCATGTTCCATATCTCCTGTTACTAGCAGTGTTAGCTAAGGTCACTTTCATAGATTCCCGAGAGTTTCCCTTATCCTAGGTTTCTGGCTTTTCCCAGGTCTGTACTTCTACCCTACTGATTGTAATTCTCTCTCCCAGGTTCTCTGTCCCACAGTCCTCCCAACACTTGATCCCTCCTGTTACCCTCCCCACATCCTTTCCTAGCCAGTTACCTCCCTCCATCTTTTTTCTTTTAATTTTCTTTTAAAAATTATTATTTTTTTACATTCCTACACTTAACCCCCTCTCAGTCCCCCCTCCCACAGTTCCTCATCCCATTCCTTCTCCCCATTGCCACCCCCTTCTCTTGGGCCCCAAGTCTCTCAAGGACTAAGCTCATCTTCTCCCACTAATGCATGACCAGGCAGATTTATGGGGCATCAGACTGACCCAAGTATGCACTTGGTTGGTGGTTCAGGAGCTCCCTGGAAACTGTTGGTCATCCTGTGGAGTTTTCCTCCCCTTCAGCTTCTTCAATCCTTCCCCTAATTTAACCATAGGAGTACCTGACTTCAGTCCAGTGGTTGGGTGTAAGTATCTGCTTCTGTCTCAGTCAGGCTTCTGGTAGGGTCTCTCCAAACACAACCATACTAGGTTCCTGTCTGTAAGCACATCATAGCATCAGCAATAGCATCAGGCCTTGGTGACCTCCCATGAGATAGATCCCAAGTTGGGCCAGTCATTGGACTGCCTTTCCTTCTGTCTTTTCTCCATTTTTGTCCTTGCAGTTCTTTTAGACAGGAAGAGTTCTGGGTCAAAACTATGGGCTAGTAACCCTGTCCCTCCACCTGAGACCCTGTCTATCTACTGGAGGTAGTCTCTTTGAATACCCTTTCCCCAAAGTTGGGCATTTTGGCTCATTGAGTCCTTGGAGTCTCTCACGACGCAGATCTTTGGTACTTCCTAGAAGGTCCACCCATCTCCCACCCCTCCCCTACCTAGTTGAGTCATTTCTGTGTTTGGTTGTTTCCTGCCATCTACTCCTCTTGGGTATATTTGCTTCTTTCTGTCCTAGAGCTTTTGGGATTTTTTGTTAAATTGCTTATATGGAATCTCTCCAATTTCTTTATGAAGGCATTGATTTCTATGAATTTTCCTCTTACCATTGCTTTCATTGTGTACCATTAGTTTGGGTATGTTGTATTTTATAAAGCCCTCAATTTGTTTCTTTATTTTGTCGCTGACCAAGTTTCCATTGAGCAGAGAGTTGTTCAGTTTCCATGAGGATGTGGGATTACTCTGTTGTTGTTGTTGTTGTTGTTGTTGTTGTTGTTGTTTTGTTGTTATTGAAGTCTGTCCCTAGTCCATGGTGGTGATCTGATAGAATGCATGGAATTATGCTAATCTTCTTGTATCTGTTAAGGATTGTTTTATGTCTGATTAAATATTTCGGAGAAGGTTCCATGAGGTCCTGAGAAGAAGGTGTATTCTCTTCTTTTTGGGTGAAATGTTCTGTAGGTATCTGTTAAATCCATTTGGTTCATAACTTCTATTAGTTTTACTGTGTCTCTATTGAGGTTTTGTTTTAATGACCTGTCCATTGGTGAGAGAGGTGTGTTGGAGTCTTCCATTATTGTTGTGTAAGTTTCAATGTTTTGAGCTTTAGTAACATTTCGTTTTGAATGTGGGTGCTCTGCTCTTACATTTGAGGCATAGATGTTCATGACTGAGACTTCCTCTTGGTGGATTTTTCCTTTCATTAATATGAAGCACCCTTCCTCCTCTTGTTTGATAACTGCTGGTTGAAGTCTATTTTGTTGGATATTAGAATGACGACTTCTGCTTGTATGTATTTTCTTTGACTGATGCTGTAATATTTTCTATGGTATCTTCTATGCCTGACATTCTCTTTTATCTCTTGTATTTTGTTGGTGATGCCTACATATGTAGTTCCTGATCTCTTTCCTAAGTTGACCACCTCCAAACTTCTCTCCCTTTTTGTTTTACTTATTGTATCTATTTCCATTTTCAGTTTTGGACCATTTTGTTCAATTCCTTCATCTGTGTGATTGTATTTTTCCTGTACTTCTTTAACAGATTTGTTTCCCCTTTAAGGGCTTCTACCTATTTACCCGTGTTTTCCTGTATTTTTAAGACCTCTTAAAGGCCTCTATCATCTTCATGAGACAGAATTTTATGGCATTAATTTGCTTTTCAGGCAAGTTGAGGAATCTAGGGCCTGCTGTGGTGTAAGAACTGTGTTCTCAAGGTGTCAGATTGCATTGGGTTATATTCTTTTGATTCTTTTGCTTGCCTCTGGGTATGTGGTTATCTCTGGTGTTAACTGGCTTGGGTGTGTCTGAATAGAGCAGGTGGCCTTGGAGGAAGAGAGTACTGTCTTTGGTTAGGGTGGGCCTCTTTTATCTCCAGTTAGAGCATGCCTCAATTGTCCTTGGTTACTGCAGACCTCCTGGGATGCAGGTAGGCTGTCTCCCTGTTACTTTGGGCCTTCTTAGATGTATACAGGTTGTGGAGTGTTGGAGGATATCTGGCCCCCTGATCTGGTCAAGGTGGAGAAGACTACTATAAGAAAGTAGAGCTCAGCAGGGCCGGTGGACTCCTGTCCTTTGGGCTCTGTGAATGTGGTTATTTTGGACCTCCTAGGAGGCAAGCAGGCTGTCAATTATAAGTGGATATCTTCCTGCTGATCTGGACTGGGTAGGAAGCTGGTAGGAAGAAGAGTAGAGCTCAGGGGTGGAGTGGGGGAGGTCAGTCCTGAGTCAGCTGTGCCCCATGGTTGTCCCAGCTAGAGTGAGTATTTGGATGAGATTCTCACCTGTGTCTTTGATTTCTGTGGACCTCCTGGGAGGCACACAAGCTGTAGGTGTGGGCAGGTGTCTGACCACTGATCTGGCCTGCAGAAGAAAATGGGCTGGAAAATGTTGGAGCTAAGTGGGTTGGGGGCGGCAGGCATGGATCCCACATCAGTTAAGAGATCTCTCGGCTTTATTATGAAAACTTTCCATGCATCATCTCACGAGCTTCATATAAGGATGGGACAACAACTTGCATGAGGTGGCAAATGCAATCTGTCATTGAAAACATAATGCCCAATTCATCTTGTTTCAGGCCACACAAAGCACTGATATTTAAAATTGTTGATATTTATTATTTACAATGTATTGAAGTAAGGTTAGTCAGATCTATTTTAGATGACAGAACAAAGCTGAGGCTTCAACCAAGTTCAGTTGCTCAAGGTATCATCAGGAATTGAGTTGACTTTTTAAAAAATTTTTATTAGATATATTTCTTTACTTATATTTCAAATGTTATTCCCCTTCCCGGTTTCCTGTCCATAAGCCCCCACCCCCTGCCCCTCCCCCTCCCCATACATGTATTTTCCCTATACATCCCCCCTTACTACCACCAAATAAAATTGATGTATGAATTACATCTTGTTGAATCATTCAACAAAGGTGATGTCATAACCTTTCCCAAATATCACAGACTATTGCCGTGGTTACCCTCAATAATCTGACAGCAAGAATCTATTTCTAAAGACACTACTTGTGATATCTAACATGAAGAAATCAGGCATATGCCCTACTAGAAGCTTAAACCCTATTAACTAACAATAATAGTGCTGGAAGGTACTTTTCATACTATCAAAAGAGAAAAGTATTCATCAATATCATCCCACTATAAACCCTGTGACCTCCAACAAAGACCTGTCTTTAAGACATAAAGCTATATTATATACATATATATTAAACATTATGAAAATGCGTAGCCAGTTTCTGGTTAGATTTGAGGAAAATTCTCTGAGACAGAACAGATATGTGACATTGCTAAAGTAGCCAAGACCATGAGATGAGATAGGGCATGACTTTAGGGGAAAATCTCATACTATTAACCTAATATTAATTATTAACCTTATTCTGCTAAAGAAGCATAAAAATAAAATTATTGCTAATGATATATTGATATATTCATATATCCATAGTTTGGTCCATCATTTATCCCTCATCAGAGAAGCTTCATACAACAGACGGAAGTTAGTACAGAGACCCACAAGTGAACACTGTACAGAATGAGAGACTTTAGAGCATGTCACCCTAAACACGGTATTTTTAGCAAATCCTCCCTCCCCTTAAGGCTCAGGGATCTTTATAAAAGAAGAGTAAGAATGGTTGCAAGAACCACAGGTGGTGGATGTTGCTACGGAAATAACATCTTCTAGCAACAACAGTGCCGATACATATACAAGCACTAAGAGACTATGACAGCAGCATGCAGAGCAAGGTATGGACCTTCACAAGTTCAAATCAGACAAAATATTAGGACAGGAGAGAAGTGGAAATAAAGTCGCCCTTCTTACCAAGAAGGCATTTGTATTTCATACCTGACGGGTAAAAGAAAGTCAGTTTTCTCTAGCTGGGTAACACTTTGTATATAGTAAACCAGGGCTTGTCCCAGGCCCAGAAGTAATTGGCCAATTCAAACTTGATTCCATGCTTCCTATGTATTTTTTTGTTTTGTTTTGTTTGTTTCATTTTTGGTGTTCTTCAGTCTTACTGGGATTTTGTTTGTTTATTTTTGGGGGGCAGAGTGTTGTTTATGAGAGACGGGGGGGAACACAAACTTTGGTAGGCAGATGGAAAATCTGGAGGAGCTGGGAGTGAGGAAGCAACAAGATCAAAATATATCGTGTATAAAAAACGTATATTAAATAAAGCAAAGCAAAGTTAGATTGTGAGAGCAATAGTGTTGAAAGCTATTTTCTGAGGTTGTAAAAGAAAATGCATTTTTATCACCTAAATCAACATTATTATCATTTCACTACATTATTTCTATGGTGAGAGGAAAAGGGAACAATAAATGAACTGTGAAGACAAGGGAAAATTGTCTGAAAGGCTGAGAACATGTTATTTACCTTTAAGGAAATAAAAAGAAAAGAAACAAATTTTTATAGGAATAAACTGCTTTCAGAGTGCAGCCAGTGAATCATTGTAGCACGCTAGGATGAATATATACAGTAAAAAACTACCTATACAAAGTCAGAACTTAGACTTCAAATTTTCTATTCAGTAATACTCTTGTGGTGGGAGAAATCTAGGAGATAAGTAAGATTATCTGGTGACTGCTAAGTAGAAACCTAGTGAATAGGAAAAGAAATCAGATGCATTTTGCATTAGTTTCTTGTATATACAAATACATATAGCCTTCATATATTTTCATAAAAGCATATTATTTTTACAAGAGAAAATTTGGTTGGATCAAGGAACATATGCATATTAAAGTTTCCCAGACATAAAAATTTATTATCTGGTACATGAAAACAGATATTTCTCTGAGTATTTAGGAATTCCTTACAAAAGACGCTTAGGAGGAAGCTTGCTATATAGATTGTCTCAGTTAATCTCTTCAAACTTAAAGTGGTGACAATTAGTAATTACAACAGTAGGGATATGATCACACCAGGCCATTTCCCCATGCTTTTCAGACATCTCTAATAATTTAAGAAATTGTGCCATACAAGAGAGAAACTGGAGTTGCTTGTTTTGTGTTGTTTCTTTAAAATTTTTGACTTGTTTTTTTTTATTTGTATCCTGTGTCTTAATGAACTATAATGCTAAATGAAATATTGCTAAAATCAACTAAACTCAAAACTTTGAAATGATTTCAAAAATCAAAAAATACTATACTGTTACTGAACTCAGCGCTATCACATAGACCATGAAAATTCAGCTCACGGACTGTATTTTATGTTGCACAAAGTTGTATCTCACTGAAAGAGTTCTTTAGTGATCAGCTCAAATTTAACTTATTTAAATATAACTCTGAATGAAACTCTGAGGATTGTAAACCAATCAACTGGACATAGGGGAGAACAAAAAGCCACAATCCTCTCAGAAGGAAATGTGTACTGGATGTATTTATCTAAGGTCCATCTGGCAAACACTAAGACTGTTCTTTCGGGTTTTTTGTTTTGTTCTGTTTTTGTGTTTTGTTGTTGTTTTTGGTAGTTTGCTTTTGATGTCTATCTTTACTTTTATTTTTATTATTTATGTATGTGGAAGTGATATGTGAGGTGTGTGTGTGTGTGTGTGTGTGTGTGTGTGTGTGTCTGTCTGTCTGTGTCTGTATGTGTGCGTAAGCTACAGTTCAACTACTTATACTTTGCCTCGGAGATTATATTTATGTAAACTGAAGTCTCTCAGTAGGACCTAAAGCTTGTTGATTAGGCCAGACTGCATGACCAGGGATTCCTCAGGAATCCACCCATCTTTGCTTTATTGATCTTAGGACTACTAGTGCATGTTGCCATACCAGGTTTGTTTGTTTGGTTTGGTTTGGTTTTTTGCTTGTTTGTTTTTACTGGAGTCTCTGGCGGTTGAACTAAGGTCACCATACTTAGTTGGCAAGTACTTTACAAATTGATTCATATCTCCAACCCCTTAGAAAACTCCTGTTAGACCATGATCATGTGATAAAGCAGAGATGAAAGTATTCTTTACCAATGCTATTTATCTGCTAACATTTTTTCTCACATTTCCCATTTGCCAAATCAACTGAATGTAGATGTCATGATCTCCCGCCTACAAATACACAAGAACGATTGCTAAAGTTCAGGGAAGTAGGCACTAACTTGACAATAACCATGAAGGACATGTCAGTGTTCCCCTCTGTCCAGTGAACTTAGAAATATCTTTAGGCTCCATTTTATTTATTTTAAAGTTTTATGTTTGATTATATATTTAAGATATAATCAAGATTCATATATTATTCCCTCTCTTTAGATGTAATTGATAAAGTAGTAGTCTCCATTGCTTTCCCTGCTTTTTCTCAGTTGAATCATTTGCCAAATCAAGAGACAAGTCCCATCAGGTATCCCAGAGTTTGGAAATGACTGTCTCCATAAGTAAACTAGTGTCAAAATTGTCATAGATAGGCATCCCACGGTGATATTATGTATTTCTCATGATATCACATCAACAGTTACTATCATCTGGCTGTGTTCAGCATGCTCAGTTATTTGCCTTGCTAATGTAGTTTTACACTACACAAAGTTGAAATTAATCCTACTGTGTTCATAGCACCATGTAAGCCATTGTTTTGGTCATCTTGTAAGAATCACTTGTTAATACAAGAGACTACATTATGTATCTATTGGAGAACGTTATTTTACCTCTCTTTTTTCTCCTTCTATTACTGTCCTCTTTCCCTCTATTCCCCCTCCCACTGTTCCTTACTCTTCTCTGTCTCCATCATCTTTGACTTCTATCTCCTGTTTCTTTTTCTTATCCTTCTCTCCTCCCATTCTACCCTTTCTCCTTTCCTTCATTCCGTCCCTCCATCTCCTGCTTGTTCCTAGTCTAACTTTCCTCTCCCTTTCTCCATCCCTCTGTTACCCACCTCCCTCCCTTTCCTCTACCATTGTGTACATGTAGTTTCTTTGTTTTATTATATGATCTTGATTTTTCCTTTTAGTGTTTTGAGTGTTCTAGCTTTATAAGTGATGGTTATTTAAATGACACTATTTTCCAGATCTTTTTTTTTATCTATCCATTGGTCTTTGAACATATCTTTGTATTTTGGCACAAAAACTTGGTCTATACTCAGCTTTTATTTTTCTGCACCAGGTGCACAGTAACGATTTCTCCAGGAAGTTTTGATTTCTGTCAGTAGATAATGTTATTTAGAAAAAAAAAGTATAAGTGCTGAGATTATTGCTTCATACGAGTTATTTTTTATTGAACTACTCGGGAGAAAGATCTAAGAAAATAGGGTTCATGTGTTTGTGTGTGTGTGTGTGTGTAGATTGCAGGGAGTTTCCATTGAATTAGGTTTCCACCTCACCAGGAAACACTCCAATTCCCATTGTTTCTCTCAGTATTTAATCCCCCCCTCACACCCTCCTGTTCACCTGATCCCTTTCCTTGCCAATCCCACCTGCCCTACAGTCCACCCTCAAAGTCCTCAAAGTCCTGTCTATTGTCCCTTCCCAGGGGAGATCCTTTCCCACTTCCTCTTAAGCCCTTCCTGTTACTTAGCCTCTCTGGGTCTACAGATTACAGCATGTGTGTCTTTTACTTTATAGCTAATACCCACTTATAAGCAAGTAGATACTATGTTTATCTTTCTGGGACTGCGTTACCTCACTTAGGATGATTTTTTTTTTCTAATTCCATCCATTTGCCTGACAATTTTATGATGCCATTGTTTTTAACAGCTAAGTAATACTCCGTTGTGTAAATGTACCATATTTTCTTTATCCATTATTTAGTTGAGAGTCATCTATGTTGTTTCCAGTTTTTGTATTACAAATACATTTTCTAAGTTTCAGTTGAGCAAGCATCCTCGTGATAGGATGGAATGTCCTTTGAGTATATGCCCCAAAATTATGTAACTCAGTCTTGAGGTAGATCAATTTCCAATTTTTTGATAAACTGCCAAATTGACTTCCAAAGTGTGTGTATTCCTTTTAGTGGAGCAGTTTTTCCCTTGCTCCACTATCCTTGCCAGTGTGAGTTGTTGTTTATTTTAGCCATTCTGACAGAGTCATTTTGATTCACATGTCTCTGAAGCTTAAGAATGATGGACATTTCTTTATTTTTTTTTCCAATTAGAGATTTCTCAGTTGAAAATTCTGTTTTTATCTGTACCCCATTTCCTACTTGGATTACTTAGTTTGTTGATGTCTAGTTTCTTTAGTTCTTTATGTTTGTGATATTAGCCCTTTATCAGATATGGAGTTGGTGAAGATCTTTTTCTATTCTGTAAGCTGTCATGTTGTCCTATTGCATTTCATAGTATTGTTTGCTTTGCAGAAGCTTTTCAGTTTTAGGAGGTCTTGTTTATAAATTGTTGATCATAGTAACTAGGCTATTGGTATTCTGTTCAGGAAGTAGTATTCTGTGACCATCATCTATTACAAGGCAAGACCTCTGGTGGCAGGATTGGGACACTAACCCAGTCACAAAACTTTTAACCTAGAGTTGGCCCCATCTACATAGTGTTTTGAGACCAGAGCTTAGCAGAAGCAACATCAAAGAGAACAGAGAGACTACATCTAGCAACTAATGGGACCAAGTGTAGCTAAATATTAGGTTGAGTTCAGAGAGAGTCCTGTGGAGTAGGGAGAGAAATAATCAAATGGCTGAGATGCAACTAAAGAAATGTTCAACATCCTTAGTCATCAGGGAAATGCAAATCAAAACAACCCTGAGATTCCATATCACAGCAGTCAGAATGGCTAAGATAAAAAGCTAAGATGTCAGCAGATGCTGGCGAGGATGCGGAGAAAGAGGAACACTCCTCCATTGTTGGTGGGATTGCAGACTGGTACAACCATTCTGGAAATCAGTCTGGAGGTTCCTCAGAAAAGTGGACATTGAACTACCTGAGGACCCAGCTATTCCTCTCTTGGGCATATACCTAAAAGATGCTCCAACATATAACAAAGACACATGCTCCACTATGCTCATAGCAGCTTTATTTATAATAGCCAGAAGCTGGAAAGAACCCAGATGCCCTTCAACAGAGGAATGGATACAGAAAATGTGGTACATTTATACAATGGAATATCATTCAGCTATTAAAAACAATGACTTCATGAAATTCTGAGGCAAATGGATGGAATTTGAAAATATCATCCTCAGTGAGGTAACCCAGTCACAAAAGAACACAATTGGTACATACTCACTGATAAGCGGATATTAGTCAAAAAAAAAAAAAAAAAAGCTTGGAATATCCGCGGTTCGCCTATCATTTTCATTCAAATTTTTTGATGTAGTTTTGAATATTTAATATTTTTCTATTGTGGAATGATGAAGATATATAAAATGATAACTAGGGTGGGAAAAGTGGTATCGATAAGGATGGGAGCTTAGTTCCTAGTATTTTGTCAGACAATTAACAACCTCTTTTAACCCCATTTTCCTGAAATCTAACATTTTCTTTTGTCCTCTGAGGACATTGGTATCCAGCTGTGTATTTGTGTGTGTGTGTGTGTGTGTGTGTGTGTGTGTGTGTGTGTGTTACATCCACACATTCAAAAGTATGTATACACATACAAAGGAAAACTAAATAAAATCTAAAATTAAAAACATTAACTACAACAACCATCTAGCCCATCTTTATTCTCATCAAAAGTTCCATTTTTTTCTATTTTTTCCATTTTTATATAAAAGAGCTTACCTGTCTCTAAGAGCTGAAATAGTATTAAAGGTATTTTGTTTTGTTTTGTTTTGTTTTGTTTTAATACAATCATCATTGTATGAGATCACTGAATGCAGGATGATTCCAGATCAGGAACAAATAGGCACACATCATGGAGTTGTGGATTTTTTTTTTTTTTTGTGAATTTCAGAGTCCCTCTTTGCTAAGGGCTCAGTCACCAATAACAGATTGAGCATATTTCAGCAGGCTTACTTGATTTCATGTTAAGAAACCCCACAGTAGAGCTGAAGAAATGTCTGATGTTTAAGAGCACTTGACTGTTCTTCCAGAAGACGCAGACTCAATTCCCTCAACCTAGATGTTGACTCACCATGACTTGTAACTACAGACCCTGGGCGTTCCATGCCAGATTCTGCCTGCCACTGATTCTAGACACATATGAGGTGCACAGCCATACATATAGCCAAAACACTGCTACACATAGGGTAAGTACATATGAAAATGTAATAAAAGAAATCTCACAATAAAAATGGTACTGACCAAGGCTATACAACTAAGACATTCTTATGTTTGGCTCCCTTTATCAGGGCATCTTTTATTCCAAGTTTCTTCGTATGATATTTTCTAGAGAGTAGCCTACCTTAAGAACAGTTGTTTGCACTCTGCCACTTCTTATTCCTGTGTTCTACCCCTTGTTTGAAATGTCCTCTGGTATACGTTTCAACTAGATCACTATCACATTTCAATGCAACTACTTGTTTAGATATTTGCTCTACATCCTTTCCTATCTTCTCTGTTATCATTTGGTTACCCAATATTTAATAATGTGAAATGTCAACAATGATGAAAAATAACATCATTTTCATATAAGCACAAGTACAATTGTCCTAATGTAGCTTTGGGGTTACATGTAATGTGAGCAATGTAGAAGTAAGCCCATGGAGTCAGCATAAGTCTAATACATATGCCCAATAAGTATCTGTTAAATCAATATCATTGAGCTACTATAGACATGGGACATTATTTATTCTTTCCTTGCTTGCATTAAGAATCAAAATACACTTAAGTTACAGCTTTTAAATGTGCATGCATTTCTCCATTTGCTCTGCTTTTTCTGTACAGCCATGCCTTTGATTTATAATAGGATTATATTGATATTTCTGTTTTTTATTGGCTTATACAGTGGAGATACCCTTCGCTATTTTGTTTAAATTTTTAATAGTATTGACCTATTTCTTTCAGGTAAATATACCAGCACTAAAATTCTTCTGGGTAAAAATAAAATAAAATTGAGTAAAATATTTCAGGCTTTCAGCAATGACATTTGGGAAATGAAATTTGAATACAGACTGTGGTGATCTCAAGAGAAACAAAATTATTTCAGATTTGCCAAAAAAGAGAGGACTTTTTGAGTCATCCCGAGTTGAATTAGTCATAAACTAAAAATAAAGAATTATGAAAAGAAAGAAGGAAATCACTACAGAAGATGATAAATGGAAATTATTATAGCACATGAAAAATGGAGCAATTGTGAAATTAAACATGCAGCAGTCAAAGACGTTTAAAGTCAAATATCAGTAAATCAGTAGTACAGTATAAATTCACTTTTTGAAAAATGAAAAAACTGTAGAATGGGATAGGTTCTGAACATATTAATTGAAGGGGTTGGCTTTTAGGATACTAATCTAACATTACATAAGAAATAGAATAGATTTCATATCTATATCAATACTTTAAAATATAACTGGAGTTTCACATTGATTAATAAAGTTCATTCAAGTGATTCTCCTGACTTTATGAATGTTTTACTGATAATACTGGAATAATGGAATAAGCAGTGGGGAGAAGAAGAAGAAGAAGAAGAAGAAGAAGAAGAAGAAGAAGAAGAAGAAGAAGAAGAAGAAGAGAGGAAGAGGAAGAGGAAGAGGAAGAGGAAGAGGAAGAGGAAGAGGAAGAGGAAGAGGAAGAGGAAGGAGAAGGAGGAGAAGGAGGAGAAGAAGGAGGAGAAGCAGAAGAAGCAGAAGCAGAAGAAGAGCAGCAGCAGAAGAGAAGAAGAAGGAGAGCATTTAGCATATGAATCTAAAAAATAAGAATCCTGCAAAGGATTCTGCTTTTTTTTACTTTCTTAGGCTTATATTTTTCTTTAAAAATAAAAGAGTACTAATTACTTTATGATGCATTTGTATGCATTAAACTTGAAAAGAATATCAGTGGGTGGGGAAATGGCTCAAGTGATAAAATGTTTACCTTCCATTCTCAAGATCCTGAGTTCAAACTCTAGCATTCATTTGAAATTATAAGCTTGATGTCAAATATTTATAATCCCAGTACTGGGGAGGAAGAAACAGGCAAATCTCCAAGGCTTCCTAGCCAGTCTATGCTACTTATCAAAATCCAAGACAATAAGAGACTAGTCACAAGAAATGAACTAGGTGGTTTTAAAATAAATGCATGCAAAGTTGGCATCTGACCTTAATACATAAAAATATACACATGCACAAATATTCAAGTGCATGCATGACAGTACACCTAAGTGTGTGTGAAAAGTATTTAAATATGTTTGAACATAACAGTTGCTCAAAATTTTCTTTATAGTCAATTTTTGTTTTTGATCAATCTTTGTTTTTTATGTAAAACTTCGAAATAATCAATGCTCAGCTGCTAAAACCGAAATCTGATGATCTATTTTTTTTTATTTCAAATAACGATTAATAAGAAAACATACTGCTCAGTGAGAGAGCCTAGCTCAATTTATAAAGTGGAGATTGATCAAGGAAGACATCCACTGTCAATCTCTGACTTTCACATAAGCATATATTCATACATACATACTTGCACATAAATGTATGTGCCCACTCACAAATGCACATGAGTATAGTACACAGAAAACTATGTGATAATATACAACAGTTTACCAGAAGCTTCTTACTAGAACTATGTTCAGCCTCAGTTTATTAAGGAAAATTATATGTGTCTATAGTGTTCAGCATGGTGTATAATACATAAATAATTTCTACATACATCATAAAATTATGCTAAATTAATTGGTATATTCGTCAAATCAATCATTCACCAATTTGTTTCAAAAATCTCTGTGATTTTCAATATGCCTGTTTTTATATTATGAACCACAAATGTTATAAATATTTGTGTGATATTTTTGTTAAATCCATGCATGGCTGTCTTTGAAACATAACATTTTCTCTCATTCCATGTATTTTTCACCAGTAAGTTAGAAAATAGAGTAACTGAACACGCCACAAGCTCTGTCTATAAAGTAAAAGCCATACACTGTGTCGATGGCTTTGTCATCCTTTGAGAGAGGCATTCGGTATTTTAGGATTTTGTGAAAACTTTTTATTCCTAAATGCATTTTTCCTTCTAGTTACTGAGATTGCATTTCATATAAGCAGGCATGTAAAGCTGCACAGCGGAAACATTGGTGCAATTGTCCTTTGATTCATTAGTCCTACTACTGATAGTTCATTAGATATGGGTTCTTTTCGAGTAAAAAGCTATATTATCATTATATTCAAAATAAAAAATCCATGAGGCTTCAGGGTATTAATTGATGAAAGGAGGGAATTATTGAAAAAAGTAAGAGGTGGTAAGATGATTTCATAATTAAAGATGCTTGCTGCTCATGCCAACAAGCTAAGTCTGATCCTTAGAAACCATGTAAATGTGGACAGAGAGAACTGAGTTCACAAAGCCATCCTCTGACCTCCACCAGCATTCTCTGGCTCGTGTGCTCCCCGCACACTTAACAAACAAAAATATGCAAACATAAAAATATACATAATAATAAATAATCTAAAAAGATAAAATAAATGTTCTTAATCAACTTCCCAAACTGCTTTCAAATTTTCTGTGCTTTAATCACTGATTGTCTCATTAACTGTTTGATTTTTAAGCACCATGAATATAAGCATGTATAAAGGAAAACTTGATAAAGGAAAATATGTCACTAGCCCCTCTGTGATGAAAACATACAGGTGCTCTATCCATGCTCAACTAAGCTCTTAGAGATCCCAGATTTGTAGGAACTTCTGGTATTATTTCTGGCTTTTTTGATTGTTTTGCAATATGCTTACCAATATTGCTTATTTATTTTCCTTTAGAATGAATTATAGATTCTCTCATAGTCTACTAATTGTCAAACTTCTAGACATTATTTTCTGCTGCCTATCTCTTCTAAACCTACAACACTTTTGTCTACAAATAAAGTATGGTCTACCATGCGGCCCTCACATTTTTGTTTTGTAATTGAGTTGGTTAAAATAGTAATAATTGATAGAATAACCTAGTCTTGTATTATATCTCAGTAATTGATTTTGAATGGCTGCCTATATAATATATCTTAAACTCATAAAGATGTTTTAAAGTTAACAGGTTAGAAATATTAAAAGGTGGAATATTTAGCTGTAACTTTTGTACCTGAAATTCTGAAAATCAGTATTTATAACGTTTGATCAAAAGCATATTTCTCAGCCAATGTTTCAGTTCTTGCCTGTCTCGAGATAGTGTCTCATTCTCTCACATCAATAAGCAATCAGAAAATGCCCCCCACAGACATACTCAAATGCAAGTCTGATCAAGAAATTCCTAAGCTGAAGTAGGTTCTTTCTTCTCAGGAATGTTTTATATTTGTTGTGTCAAGTTCACAATAGCTAGTCATGACAATACATAAAGCCTCTCCATTCTTTATCTTTGTGAAAGAAAGTTGGATAATATGGTAAGAGTCAGAGGATCAGGAAAGTTAATGCGAGACTATGTTTCCTAGAAACACCAAAAGCCACATCTGTAAAATCTCACCAACCTGGCTTCATAAATGTGAGATGAACAAGGGCAATAACAAACATTCTAAAGTAGATGGGAAAAGCCCTCAAGTCCTCAACAGTACACAAAGTACTATGGGCAACTGAGAAATGCTGAAAGGGAGAGACAGTCTTCTCCAGGGAAAAACATACCAATTAATTATCTAATATCAAATGATCAGTCCTGAAGACCTACATATATACATAAGTAATATCCATACATATATACAAAAACTGGACAAACTGTATTTATAGGTGTGTGTGTGTGTGTGTGTGTTGTGTGTGTGTGTGTGTGTGTGTGTGTGTGTGAGAGAGAGAGAGAGAGAGAGAGAGAGAGAACCATAAATTTGAAAGAGAACAAGAAAGGGAGAGGGAAGAAAGGACAAGGAAAATGAGGCAATTACATTATAATCTCAAAAATAAAAGTAAAAAATTTTAAAACTGGATTCTTAATGTCTTGGTAGAAGCACTTTTCTATGGGCCCAGTGAAAACATGAGATTGGAATGAGAGTTCCCTCTGGTGCCAGGCTGCCCTTTGATCTTCCTCTGCCTAGTGGGAAAATGTATAATGTTTTCTACATTGCTTGAGAGTACGTATAGCCACAATGTGACATTCAAGATAGCTGCTGTGAATGAGAACATGAGATTGTTAGCAATTAAAAGCCAACCCAAGGCTGAAAATTCTGCCGCTGTCCCCTGGGAGACTTCTCTGAAGTCACCCAACTGTAAATGGGTCAATTAACAGTTATGTACACACCACTGTTAACATGTGAATAGAATGATATTACTAAGCACAGATGTGTCTTGTACTACTAGCATGTACTACATTTTAGTCAAAAGTCAGGTGGTCATGAGACCCTCATGCCCAGCGTTTGGAACTGTGGGATTTGATGAACTTCCTTGACTAATGAGAGCTTATTTCTACTATTTTCCCTTCCTTTTTATATTTGACATTTAAGGCCATTTTCCTTTTTTTTTAAATTAAAAATAGATTCTTCTCTCATACAATACATCTCAACCACAAGTTCCCCTTCCTTCATCTGTTCTAGTCTCCCTTATTTGCTCCAGGTCCATCCCCTCTCCATTTCCTCTTCAAATAAGAGGTGATATCCATGATAAGGATGAGACAAGATACAGTAAGTCAAGGCAAAATTCCTCTTATGTAGGTCAGACAAGGCAGCCCAATAGGAGGACAAGAGTCTCAAAAGCAGGCAAAAAGTCAGAAATTGTTGTGGTAAAAAAATAAAAAAAAATTAAAAAATTAAAAATTAGAAAAGGCACGATAGGTTCCTGAGCATATACAGGCTATCATTCTTGCTAGTTCTGGCTCAGGTGGGCCATAGAAACTAACACTGCTCCATGCTGGCCCCCATGGTGCTCTCTGGCTTGGGCAATCCGAGAGCTGTTCCAGCGTGGCACCTTGCCACATTGCTCTGCATTCACTCACAGGCAGGCAAACACATCCCAATTCTGTGGTAGGCTTGGTGTGTCCCACACCTTCTCTTGAACTCAATTAAATCACCATGTTAAAATCACACCACGCAACAACCTCTGATCCAATTGATATGATATAATTTGCCCATCTAGACAGCACAAAATCCTTTACACACCCATCCCTTAAAAATATTCATAAAAACCTGTATCTTTGTGCAGAGAAGAATTTTATCATCTGCCACCATATTCTTCCAGCTCCTTCTCTCATGCTTCTCCCTCTCCTTCTAAAACCTCTGTTCCCATCTCCCTTCCTTCTTGTCCACTAACAGGCCTTATTTTATCTCGTCTGTCTTCACCTGCATAATGACATCAACCTACAAGAGATGGACCTACTCCCACTGTTAGGAGTCTTTCAAGAATACTAAGCTAACAGCTATAAAAATACACACAGGGGCCCTGGTGCAGATTCGTGCTGGTCCCCTGCTTGCCATTTCAGTCTCTGTGAGTTGATGAGAACCCTGTTTCATTGGTTCGATGAACCATGTTTTCATGATTCATATAGTCTTCCCCAGTCTTTGCCATGGGGTTTCCTGATCTCCTAGGGGAGGGAGCTCATAGAACCTCCAATTTATACTCTCTTTCTTCATGATCACTGACTGTGGTCTCTATACCTGTTCCCATTTGCTGCCGGATGAAATCTCTCTGATAACAACTGAAATGGCATGGATCTATGAGTATATCATTAATGAATATTTCACCAATTTTTGCCAGTAGTATTTGGATCTACCCTAAGTCTATGGGGTATGCAATCTCTTTTTTCTGGTCATCCAAACAGTATAGGGCATGGGCATCCACTAGTGCAGTGGACCGCAAGTTAAAACCAAGCCACCATTGACCCAGCATATCTTGCAGGCAGGGCAGATTATAGGTGAAGGGCTTTGTGGATGGCTTGGTACCCATGTTTTTCTTTGTGTAACTTGTAGAATACCTTCTCAGGCAAAAGAATACCTCTCTTTGTTCAATGAGTGAATGGAAATAGTCTTAAATGGTGTTAGTTTTCAGGTGGCAACCCTCTGTCAAAGAATCAGCCGGAGTTGTTTAAAGATCTCCACAGATCCTCTTCAATCAATAATTCAACGAAATGTAACTAAGACATGCCACTAGAAGCCTTCCCTAGCTACAAAAGAGAGCCTGTTCTGGGTTACTAGTCTCCTTTAGTATGAGTCATCACTAGGGTAGCCTTCATAGACTCCAGGAAGTTTCCACACTACCCACCAAATGACCCCAATTTCAGCTATCTTGCACACAATTTCTCTCTCCATTCCTTTCCATCCCCATGCTGATCCTTCCTGTTCTCTTCCCCACCCATGCCCAGTCCACCCACACAATCTATGTTATTTCCTTTCCCAGAGAAAGCCACCCTCTTAACCTAACTTCTCTGCATCTGCAGATTTTAACTTGATTATTATTTACCTAACAACTAATATCCACTCGTAAGTAAATACCTGCCATATTTGCCTTTCTGGGGCTGGATTACCTCATTCAGGTGGATTTTTTCTAATTGCATACATTTTCCCACAAATTTCAAATTGCAATCGTTTTAAAACAGTGGAGTAATATTCTATTGTGTGATTACACCACAATTTCTTTACATATTCCTCAGGTGATGGACATCTAGTTTGTTTCCAGTTTCTGGATATTACAAACAATACCTCTATAAATATAGTTGAGAAAGTGTCCTTGTGATAGTATGGAACATCCTTTGGGCATATGCCAAAAAATGGAAAGCCGGATCCCAATTTTCTGAGGAACCACCATTTTAATTTCCATAGTGGCTGTACATGTTTGCATCCCCCAATTATGGAGGAGCATTCCCTTTCCCCACTAGAATGGCTTTTCAGTTGTGTTATTGATCTTAAAAGCATAAGGTTGTAATATCAAAGTAGTTATCATTTGCATTGATGGCTAAGGATGTCAAACATTTCTTAAAGTATTTCTCAGCCATTTGAGATGTTTTTATTGAGAATTCTCTGTTTCTACCTGTACCCCACTTAAAAATGTTATTTTTCTAAATATCTAGTTTCTTGAGCCCTTTGTATATTTTGAATGGTAAATATCTATCAGATGTAGGGTTGATTAAAAAAAAATCTTTTCCCATTCTGTAGGCAGCCGCTTGTCTGACTGACAGCAGCATCCTTTACCTTACAGAAGCTCTTCAGTTTATGAGGTCTGAGTTATTAATGTTTGCTCTTAGTGACTTTGCTGTTGGTGTGCTGCCTACGAAGTTGTCTCCTGTGCCAATGCATTCAAGACTGGGTCTCACTTTTCTCTCTGTCAGGTTCAGTGTGTCTGGTTTTATGTTGAGGCCTTTGACCCTTGGGCTTGAGTTTGGAGCAGGTTGATGAATATGGATCCATTTGCATTCTTCCACATCTACATCTAGCACCATTTGTTGAAGATATTTTCTTTTTTCCACTGTATATTTCTGGCTTCATTATACAAATAAAGTGTCCATGGTTGTGTGAATTTATGTCTGTGCCTTCAATTCAATTCCACTCATCAAAATGTCTGTTTTATGCAAACACTAAGCAGCTTTTATTATTATAACTTTATAGTGCAACTTGAAATGAGTGATTTTGCTAACATTTTTTCATCATTCAAAATTGATTTAACTATTCTGGGGTTTTTTATTTTTTCATAGGAAGCTGAGAATTGTCCTTTTAATACCTACAACGAATTGTGTTGTAATTTTGAATGGAATTGTACAGATTGTTTTGATAGGATGACCATTTTTTCTTATTAGTCCTACCAATCTATGATCTTAAAGGGTTTACCATCCTTTGATACTGTTTTCAATTTTCTTCTGTAAAGATTTGAAGATGCAGGTAACTTTTACTTTTTATGTTTAAATTATATACACATATAAGGGAGTTTAAGATAGTTTGTTGTTTTATGTATATATTTTGTAGTGATCGTTTAGATGAGTTAGCACCTGTGTCTGTGCTAAAATGTATATTTTATAGAAGATTTTGTTCCTGTAGTCTGAGATATACTGTCTGCAGTTACTGATTATCTTATATTGTGTGCTAAAATATCAGAACTCATTTCTCTTATATAATTTTAATAAGTATCCATTGACCAACTTAATCCCCTATCTCCTACTACCCCTTCTCTCTAACATCCACTGTTGCATATATCGTAAATTTCACACTTAGAAATACATCATCCTTATTATTTGTGATAAGATTTACTTAACTAAATTTTGTCTCTAGATTTATTGTATTGTCAAAAATAAAACCTTTAATATTACATATGTCCAAATGCTATTCCAGTGCATATATTTTCTTGATTTGTTCATCTCTTGTTGTGTGCTTGAGTTGAGTTAACTTTTGCTCTTCTGTGATTAGGTATACAGTGAAGATAAGTGGTTGTCTTTCTTAATCTTGATACCATTTTTTAAAAGTGGGTAACATATAGTTGGTTTTGTTTTGCTTTGTTAAGGAACTTCTCTAAATATTTTTCACAGTAGATGTAGTGGCTTCCCATCAAAAGTCCCCATCAAAACTTTTAGAGTATCCCCTTTTTTTGTACCCTTATCAGCTTTATTTATTTCTGGGTAATATCAACACTTACCACTTGATTCCAGCTCCATTTCTCTGGTGATTGGTGATATTGAGCATCTGCCAGACATTGTTGCCTGTTTTTCTCTTGAAAAATGTCTACTCTACTATTTCATAGGCCTGTGAGATGGCTTAGGGAGCATCAGTTCTTGCTGCCAAACCTAATGACCTGAATTCAATCCTTAGAACCCAATGGAAGAAGAAAAGAATTGATTCCCTTTGTTCTATGATTTCCATGCAAGGTCTGTGGCATATTGGGGCACAGGGAGAGAAAGAGAGAGAGAGAGAGAGAGAGAGAGAGAGAGAGAGAGAGAGAGAGAGAGAGAGAGAGAGAGAATAACACATAGCAGGATTTTCTTTACATATTTGGTTATAATTTTTGTTAATTATTTTAGTTTGACAAAATTTAATTTACTAGTTTTCTTTTTATAACCCATGCTTTTGATTTCATAGCCAAAAATTACCCATTCCAAAATCCCAAATAATTTAAGTAAATAATTACAAGTTTTATATTTATATCTTAAATCCATGCTGAGTTGATTTCTGTAGCTGCTAGGAGGTGAGATATTTCATTTCACCTTTCAGTTCTCTATCATTGTTTATCAGACATCTAATTTCCCCTCTACATTCACGTTTTGTACCTTTTCAAAGACCTGTTAACTATATCTGTGTAGATGTATTTTTACATCTATTAATTCATTGGCCCATATATTTATTTTTAAACCAGAGCCATGCTATTTTGGACTCTATACATTTGTAGTACATTTCAAAGTCAAGGTCTGGGATATTCCCACTTAGACAATTTTCTAAATTTCAAAAATCACTTAAACCATTTGGTGTCTTGTGTTGTTCCATATAGTTTTAATAACCTCTTCTTCAACGAACACTGCATTTTCCTAAAGCTGTAAAATGTTTTAAGTGGTATTAATATTTCATAATATTATCTTACTACTAATTAACATGGGATATTGTAGCACAAGAAACTTCTGTATTCATTTCAACCCATTTTAAAGGCAAGAAATTTGCCTGTGCTCTTATTGCTGCCACATTTTTAAAATAAAATTAAAACATAAGACCATTCATGATGATTCATGCATGAATGCTTATAATTCTTAGTCAATTAAAAGATTAAATCTTGAGTTCCAATTTAAGTTTAAATTAAATCCAGTAAACTGCAGATAGTTGTTAATCTAATATAATTGATAATATTTGCATGGGATAATTTACTTATTATTTTTTTCAAAAGTCATAAATGATGAAATGTGAGGAGGTAAGGGTTTATTGTCTCACAGTTTGAGGTCACATTTCATTGCAGTAGGGAAAGACACTGGCAAGAAAGGTTACAACAAGGCAGCTGGCCTCTGATGCCGATGGTCCCACTGCGTTCCCAGGCAGGAGTATAAGAGATAATGACCATACATGCTTTTTCCTTGTCCCTTTTGTTTCAGTGCACTATTCCAGCCCAGTGATGCACCATCAACAATCTGGGTGGGTCTTTCTTCCTTAGTTAAAACTTTCTGGAAGACTTTTCACACACAATACAGAAATGTTTCATAGGTGATTCTAAATCCAGACAAATTAACCATGAAGATCAGCTGTCATAATGCTGTGAATAACTGTACAGATGAAATTACTGTGGGTACCGAGATATTATCTTGATTCTGCTATATTATATCAAGGCTAGATTATTGATTCACTTTAATGTACTATTACTAAAAGTTTGACCCAATTCATTGATTTGAATTTTAGCACTCTTTGAGACAGGGGCAGCACACCAGCAGGCAAGACATTTCAAACAAAGTTCATGTGCTTTTAGGTAGTCATCTACAAGTGTTATTTTCGTCACTGAATGCTGCATTTAGTAGATCCTGGTCAAAGAAAGGTAACATTTTCTGTTCGTACTGACAAATCAAACAAGTGACTAGCAAGACAGAGTTGCACAGTTCAGTTTAATTGAGAGCTCAGGTAGTTTCTAAAATCCTCCCAATTTTTTGAAGGGGTGGGTATTAAAAAGTAGGAAAGTAAAGTTTAAATGTTAATTGCTTGTAAGTGACCTTTCTGAAAGGCTTGTTTGGTAGGCTTGTCTCTGAATTGTTTAAAAAGATCTCAGATAGTGTATTTTTCTAAATAAAATTGATTTGTTAAAAGGTCATATACATGATTTAGAGACAAGTGGGTCAGAGGAAGCAGGTAAGTATTTGCGAATTAAATGGCTATAGTTCAGAAGGTCTTTAACAAAGGCCTAATAGGCATTTGGCAACTTCTAGAACTTCAATATGATTTATCTGGTGAAACAGATGACTGAAACTCCTGGACAACATGGGTATACCTACAATGGATTTCTTTTTGAAGTAAACCACAGCTGTTTAAAACATTAATAATTTCAAATTGTATCTAGAAGACATATTTATAAAACAAAGCATAATATAACAATAGTATAATAGCAGGATGTATGACAAGTCTTAATCTGTCATTAGATGTATATCTATCTGTCTATAATCATTCTATACAGATATAAAGTTCATTCATTATTTTAACAGTAATTCAAATTTTTTTACAAACAAGTTATGGATATAATAAGTGTTATACTGAATTAATGATTCCCTAAGTGGAAAAACCATAGTGGAATTCTGTTAACCACTGTCTATTGTATAACATTTCCATGACACTAAATAGACAATTATAAATTCATTCTAAACTTTGATAATTGAATAGTGTTTTCCTTTTAATTAAACCATAACTTTCTTAGACAGCCTCTCATTGTCAGATTTACCTTATTTCCAAATGTTCCATATTATATGGCTTACCTAAGATTGGACATGGTTTCACATAGCAGAGACTGACTGTTAGAATTAAAGGCCTACTCCCCTACCATACCTAGTTTGAAAAGATAATTTAATAAAATCAACTTTCACCCATAATAAATCATTTTTCTGTTTCATTCAAAAGGTATAAAGTCATGGCAATATTTGAGCCACCCAGATGCTCAAATAGTTCTTGTGTAGGTCTCTCCACTGAGATCGATGTTAAGATTTCAAAACTTAGCAAGGAAAAAATAATTCCAGGGAGCTGTGCCCTGGTGAACGTGTGCCTATACTTATATAGACACACACATTTATGTACCAAAAATAAGATAAGACAAATGTGGATATATTAGACAAATTGATAAATTATCACTCAATTTATGTCAGTTTATGCAGCCATCGTTTCTACTTAAAAGTTCATCGCAGCCTTATTTATAATAGCCAGAAGCTGGAAAGAACCCAGATGCCCTTCAACAGAGGAATGGATACAGAAAATGTGGTACATCTACACAATGGAATATTACTCAGCTATCAAAAACAATGACTTTATGAAATTCGTAGGCAAATGGTTGAACTGGAAAATATCATCCTGAGTGAGCTAACCAATCACAGAAAGACATACATGGTATGCACTCACTGATAAGTGGCTATTAGCCCAAATGCTTGAATTACCCTAGATGCCTAGAACAAATGAAACTCAAGACGGATGATCAAAATGTGAATGCTTCACTCCTTCTTTAAAAGGGGAACAAGAATACCCTTGGCAGGGAAGAGAGAGGCAAAGATTAAAACAGAGACTGAAGGAACACCCATTCAGAGCCTGCCCCACATGTGGCCCATACATATACAGCCACCCAATTAGACAAGATGGATGAAGCAAAGAAGTGCAGACCGACAGGAGCCGGATGTAGATCGATCCTGAGAGACACAGCCAGAATACAGCAACACAGAGGCGAATGCCAGCAGCAAACCACTGAACTGAGAACGGACCCCATTGAAGGAATCAGAGAAAGAACTCGAAGAGCTTGAAGGAGCTGGAGTACCCTTATGAACAACAATGCCAAACAACCAGAGCTTCCAGGGACTAAGCCACTACCAAAGACTATACATGGACTGACCCTGGACTCTGACCTCATAGGTAGCAATGAATATCCTAGTAAGAGCACCAGTGGAAGGGAAGCCCTGGGTCCCTAAGACTGAACCCACAGTGAACTAGACTGTCGGGGGGGGCGGCAATGGGGGAGGTGGGGAGGGAACACCCATAAGGAAGGGGGGGAAGGATGTTTGCCCGGAAACAGGAAAGGGAATAACACTCGAAATGTTATATAAGAAATACTTGAGTATATAAGAAATACTCAAGTTAATAAAAAAAAAAAAAGTTCACAGCCATTGCTGGCATTGGTATTATATACTTCACTCTTTAAGAAAACTACCCAGCTTTGAAGCAAGTAGATTTACCGTATAATGAGATAATGAATTATTATTTCTTCTCCTAAGAGATTAGTTTAAATGTTAAGGTATGTGAGTAGAAAGCCATATGTTATATATAATTTATGAATTATCTGTGCATAGGTATTATTTATTTTATCATGTTACTGCAAATATGAGCCACAAAATCTCCTATAATACAAATATTTATTCTACTTTCACACACATACACGCTTATACACACATAAATAAAATAAATAGAATACAAATCAACATTAAGAGCATTTAATCATGAAATCAAATAAGAGGTTACTAGATTAAAATTCTGAGGTTAGTAGAATCAACACAGGGCAACAAAAGCATCTGTGTTTTACCCCTAACAGTGGACACACATCTGGTATGCTAGTTCTTCAGGTGAGTTTTCTAACCTCTCTAGGTTCCTTTGAACAATTGCATTCTCTTTATCATAAGAACTCTTATCAAATGTGGCTATCTAGTATGGAGCTGCCTCGAATGCTTTAATTACATTTAATTTTTTCCTTAAGCTCTTTATAGTCTTCCTCTACTTTTATCTTTTTCTTAAATTTTGCAATTATTTTTTTAAAAGGTAAATTATTTCAAGTCCCTTAAGCCAATACACATACCTTTGAAAGACTCAATGGGAATTTTTCTTGTTGTTGTTTGTATGGTATACTTTGTTGTTGTAAAAATATAAAAATAAAAAGGTATAGTTGTCTTTTATCCCGCTAGCTCTGGCACCATAGTGTCCCAAGATATCTGCTAGATATCTAGGCAGAAAAACAGCCCAGCCGCACACTTTCCTACAGTCAAACCTTCACATAAAAGAACACACAACACAATAATCTTGGATCCAATTGGTAAGATATAATTGCCCACTTAAACATACAAAGCCCGGTACTATCCATCCCTTGAGAACATTAATAACAACTGTAAATACACAGAGCACAATCTTAACATCACCTGCCATCTTGTCCTGCCACGGCTTCTCCCCCTCTCCTCCGCCCTGTCTCCTCCTCTCTCTCCTAGTCTCCTCCTCTTCCTTCAAATTTCTCTCCCACCCATCCTTCCTTCTCCAATGACAGGCCTCCTTCTATCCTGTACCTGCCTCACCTGTGACATCATCCTACAATATTTATTATCATTTAATTTTGTCTAAATTGGTTATATATATATATGAATATATAGTGTATATAATCTTGATGAAAAATCAGTCTATAATTAAAATAACTAGTAGAATGAATGTTTTTAATTATGATAAATTAATAATTAATTTAATTAAGAGACTTACATTTATGCTTTCT